>NW_013544059.1:0-2038 GCF_000499545.2 Eimeria tenella
ATTTCTTTTTTTCTTTTTCATCTTTTTGGTTCTTCTTTTTTCTTTTTTTCTTCTTTTTGGTTCTTTTTTCTTTTTATTTCCCCTTTCTTCCATTATTCTTTTTGATTTCCTTTTATTTTATTTTATTTTATTTTATTTGTTTCCTTTATTTAATTACTTTTTTTAATTTTTTTTATTTCCTTTTTTTACATTTTGATTTCATTTAAATCTTTTTTTCTTCAAATAATCTCCCGTTATCGCAAATTCAATCTAATTCATTTTTCTTTTTATTTTTTATTTTAATTCATTTCAACTCATTTTAATTCGTTTTTTAATTCATTTTAATTCATTTTATTGATTTTAACTCATTTTAACTCATTTTAATTCATTTTAACTCATTTTAATTCATTTTAACTCATTTCAATTCATTTTAACTCATTTTAACGCATTTTAACTCATTTTAACGCATTTTAATTAATTTTAACTCATTTTAATCCGCTTTAATTCATTTTAATCCACTTCAATTCATTTTAATCCATTTTAATTCGTTTTAATTCTTTCTTTTTCTCTTTTTGTCTCCAGTTGGGCCACGAACCCACAGGAGAAGGAGACACTTTTCTTCCCCGAAAAGTCGAAGCCCTCAATGGCCAGTTCGCAGCAGCAGTTTCCTGCGGCGACGCCCAAACTGTGTGTCTCTTGAAATCTGGTGGGTCTTTTTCGGGTTTTTTGCATCTTTTTTGTCCCTTTTTTGTCCCTTTTCCGTCTCTTTATTGTCCTTTTATTGTCTCCTTTTTGTCTCCTTTTTATTTTGCTTTTTTATCTCTTTTTTACGAGTGCTTTTGCCATTGTTGTCTTCTGCGGAGACCCACAAACTGTTTGTCTCCTTAAATCTGGTGGGTCTTTTTCGGGGGTTTTCGCATCTTTTTTCGCCCTTTTTTGTCTCTTTTTTGTCTCCTTTTTGTCTCTTTTTTGTCTCTTTTTTGTCTCCTTGTTGTCCCTTTATTGTCCTTTTTTTGGCCTCCTTTTTGCCCCCTTTTGTCTCCTTTTTGTCCCTTTTTTGTCTCCTTTTTGTCTGTTTATTGTCCCTTCATTTGTCTCTTTATTGTCCTATTCTGTATTTTTTAAACACGTTTTGATATCTTTTTTCCCTCCTTTTTGTCTCCTTTTTGTTTCCTTTTTTTTCTCTCTATTGTCTCCTTTTTGTCTC
Source organism: Eimeria tenella (assembly GCF_000499545.2). Taxonomy (NCBI): domain Eukaryota; phylum Apicomplexa; class Conoidasida; order Eucoccidiorida; family Eimeriidae; genus Eimeria; species Eimeria tenella. The sequence continues at coordinate 1,187 of NW_013544059.1, forward strand.
TTTATTGTCCCCTTTTTGTCTCCTTTTATTTCCTTTTATGTCTCTTTTTATTTTCTTTTTTGTCTCTTTTTATTTCCTCTTTTGTCTCTTTTTATTTCCCTTTTAATCTCCTTTTTGTCTTTCATTGCCTCTTTTAATTTCATTTTTTTGCAAAGTTTTCTTGCCACTTTTTGTCTCTTTTTGTCTCCTTTCCATTCCTTTTTGTTTTTTATTTCTTTTTATTTTTTATTTCTTTTTATTTTTGGTTTCTCTTTATTTTTTATTTCTTTTATTTCATCTCCTTTAGTCTCTTTTGTTTATTTTTATTTATTATCTTTAATTTATTTGTTTATCATTTCTTATATATTTTATTCATTATTTTTATTTCTCTTTAGTTCCTTCTATTTCTTTTAATCTGTATTTGAATTTTGGTTTAATTTAATTTATTTTTATTTTATTTAATTTGTTTTTATTTTATTTGTTTCTTTTTATTTCTTTTTATTTTTTAAACTTCCTTTCATCTTTTTCAAATTTATTTAATTTATTTTTATTTAATTGATTTTATTTTTATTTCATTTCATTTCTTCTTATTTCACTTATTTTATTTAATTTAATTTATTTCATTTAATTTATTTCATTTAATTTTATTTTGTCTCTTTTCGTCTCCGCAGGGGACGTTTGGGCCTGGGGCACTTCTCGAGTGAGTCCCTAAACTGACACGCCAGCAGCAGCAGCAGCAGCAGCAGCAGCAGCAGCAACAGCAGCAGCAGCAGCAGCAACAGCAGCAGCAGCAGCAGCAACAGCAGCAGCAGCTTCCTTCCCCTCCCCATCATTCATTCCCTGCCATAGCTGTCAGCGCAACCCCTCTTCTCC
>NW_013544060.1:0-2037 GCF_000499545.2 Eimeria tenella
GGCCCCCCTGTTGGGGTTTGGGGGCCCCCATTGGGGAGCAGCAAGAGTTTGACAACAGTTGACTCGATTCCCACGAAGCAGCACTCGCCCCCGTCTAGCACTGGCAGCTCATAGACCCGCTGCTGCTGCTGCTGCTGCTGCTGCTGCTGCTGGTCTCGTTCGCGCTGCTGGACCGCGCCGCTGCTGCCGCTGCCGCCGCCGCTGCTGCTGCCGCCGCCGCCGCCGCTGCTGCTGCTGCTGCTGCTGCAGGTGAAGTGCTGCAGGTGGAACTGCTTGTGCACGTGAGCAGCACTTGTGGGGGAAATGCGGCCAAATCGATTTGCTGAGGGAGCAGCAACAGGGGCCCCTGCTGCAGCAAGAAGGGCCAGGGCCAGGGGGTGGTGGGGGGCCCTCACGGCCACGCAGTCGGAGCCCCCGGTCACCTCCTCCGCGACCCCCGCTGCTGCTGCTGCTGCTGCTGCTGCTGCTGCTGCTGCTGCTGCTGCTGGGGCTGCTGCTGCTGCTGCGGGACTGCTGGGCAGCGGCCGCCGCCGCGCCACGATGCTGAGGGGCCCCGGCCAAAAGGCGTCCGTGAGGCAGCGGAAGACCTTGACGAGGCTGCTGCTGCCGCTGCTGCTGCTGCTGCTGCTGCTGCTGCAGGGGTCGTCGAGCAGCAGCACCTGCTGCAGCGCCTGCTGCTGCGAGACCACGTGGCAGATGAGAGGGTCGGAAGCAGGTCTTTGTTTAATGGAAAAGATCTTCGAAATGGAACTCCGCAAAGTTGCAGCAGCTCCCAGCCCATAAACTGTCTCTGTGGGGAAGCAGCAGCAGCAGCCCTGCAGCAGCTGCTGCGCCAGTGCTGCTACCACGGGGTGTACAGACAGCTCGCAGATGGCCTCGTAGCTCATGCCCCTCCACCTGCTGCTGCTGCTGCTGCTGCTGCTGCTGCTTGGCGAGAGGCCCAGCAGCTGCTGCAGGGCCTTCGACTGCGGCACCAGCTGCACCTCGGGGTTGAAGAACCGCAGCTTTGCTGCTGCTGCTGCTGCTGTACGTACACTCCAACTCCCACTCACTTCCGGCGCCTTGTAAATCCTCACGTGCAGCAAATAGGGGCCCCTAACTTCCCCGGGGGGCCCCCCGGGGGGCCCCTCCGGGGGGACCCCATGGGGGGCCCGCGGGGGGGCCCCCGGGGGGGCCCCCTGGGGGCCCCCTGGGTGCTGCGCCTGCGAATTGCTGCTGGAGGCCTCCCCGCCCTCGTCGGAGGCAGCGGCTGCAGCTTGCAGCGCCATGGGGGCCCCCGGAAGCATTAAGGGTTTAGGTTTTACGGTTTAGGGTTTGGGGTTTAGGGTTTGGGGTTTAGGGTTTGTTAAGGACTGCTGAGTATGAATCGAAGGCTCGAAGGCGGCTGCGTGGGGCGACGGGTTTTGTGGGAAGCTCCGAGTAAATAAGTTGAATTAAAAGTTGCAAATTAAAACCAAATGAATAAAATTAATTAAATTAAATTAAATTAAATTAAATTAAACAAAAAGCGCAGATGCAGGGGCCCCAAACTGCTGCATGTTTCCCCCTCCAGCCCCGGGGCCCCCTCCAGTCACAACGCCGGGGGCCCCTGAGGAGCTGCGGGTCCCGCGGGGCCCCCTGAGGGCCTCCGCAGCATTAGAAATGAAAAATAAAACAAAAAGAAATATAAATGAAGATGGCGGTGGCTGGCGGCAGTGGCGGGTGTGCTTAATCTGAGGTGTATGTACACCTGAGACAGGGGCCCCTGCCCAGAAGAAGAGCATGCGCGTTGGCGGCGGACTTTTGCGGCCATTTGTTTTGCACTATCGCTTAAAATAAGACAAAACACATTTATTTCCAAGACATCTCCTGCTTTTCCTCCCCTGCCGGCCCCAGAAGCAGCAGCAGCAGCAGCGGCAGCAGCAGCAGCAGCAGCAGCAGCAGCGGTCCGTTTTTTTTGCTTCTTCCCCCATTTCCCCTTAAATGCCCCACAGCGGCCTCCCGCCAGGCGGCTCGCGGGCGGCGCCTTCTTCTCCCCCTCTAACCCCTCGCAGCGAC
>NW_013544061.1:0-2268 GCF_000499545.2 Eimeria tenella
CAGCAGCAGCAGCAGCAGCAGCAGCAGCAGCAGCCTGTTGCGCGGCCGCAGGACCTGAGCAAAATGCTGCTGATGCTGCCAGCAAATCGACAGACACATATTATTGAATTTGTCTTCGTGCTGGAGACAGAAGGCCCCAGGAGGCCCCCTTGCTCCGATATCAAGTACTGCTGCTGCTGCTGCTGCTGCTGCTATTGCTGCTGCTGCTGCTGCTGCTGCTGATTGGTGTTTCGCTGCTGCTGCTGTGCTTTGGCGGTCTCGCTTCGTCTTCTTCTCGCCCGACAGCTGCACAGCAGCACCAAAGGGGCGAAACCTTCGCTGCTGCTGCTGCTGCTGCTGTTACTGCTGTTACTGCTGCTGCTGCTGCTGCTACGTTAGGAGTCTGTTGGCGCGCCGGTGTTCTGGGCCAATTTTCCCCATTTGATGCTGCTGCTGCTGCTGCTGGTTTGTGCTGCAGGGCCTGCCTCATGTGAGTGGATTTTAATTTTTCTTTGCTGCTTCTCCTGCTGCTGCAGTGTCTCTCCACCTCGGCTTCCCCCCATTCCCTCCTTGCACCTCTCTCTGCTGCTGCTTCTGCTGCTGCTTCTGCTGCTGCATTGTTGCTGCTCTGCACCCGTGCTGCTGCTGCCCCCCCTTTGCTGCAGCACCCTTAGCTGCTGCTGCTGCTGCACTGCTGCCTGCTGGCTCTCCCCTCCGTCCCCCCCTCCACCGCCGCCGCTGCTGCTGCTGCTGCTGCTGCTGCAGGCTAGTTGCTGCGCTGCTGGGCCACCTGGGCCCGGGGGGCTGCGTGTCTGCGCTGCGTGCTGCTGGGCTGGCAGCAGCAGCAGAAGTGACCTTGGGGCGCAGCGCATGCGCAGCAGAGCTGCGGCTGGCGTTAGCAGCTCCTGGGGGGGCCCTCAAACACTTGGCCATTGAGCTCGCGGGAAACCTCTTTTTTGGATATCTTCAGTGAGGGTTTGCGAGGGTTTGGAAGGGTTTGGCGAGGGTTTGAAGAGGGTTTCGAGAGGGTTTGGAAAAGGGGCTGCAAGGGGGGGTTCAGGGGCTTCAAAAGGGTTTAAAAAAGGGTTTAAAAGGGTTTTAAATGAGGGTTTGAGGGTTTGCGGGGGTTTAGAGTGCCTGCGGGCTTTGTAACTTTGAAGGGATTTTTGATATTCTTTTTGTCTCCTTTTATTTTCTTTTTAATCCTCGTTTTATCAAATAATAATAAACAAATAAACAAACAAATAACTAACTAAATAAATAATAAATAATAAACAAACAGATAAGTAAATAAATGACTAAGTAAATAAATAAGTAATAAAGCAGCAGCAAAGTTTGGTTTGCTGCAGGCTTTTGAAGCAAATAAACAAACAAATAACAAACAGAACAAAGTATTTAGATAGACAATAAGCAAATAAACAAGCAAATAACTAAATGAATAATACTAAATAAAAATAAGTAAATAAATAAAAATAAATAAAAATAAATAGAAATAATACAAGTTTGTTTGCTGCAGGCTTTTGAAGCACGGAGTTTTGTCTTTGTCTCCGTGGATCTTCTCGCGGCTGTCTTCGGAGTTAAGTGCTTTTCATTTGCACGAGAGGCAGCAGCGGTGCATCTCGGGGTCTTTGTCGGGCCTTGCTGCTGCTGCTGCTGCTGCCTGTGGGGCCCCGCAGCAGCAGCAGCAGCAGGGGCCCTCCGTCAGCCTCGACCCGGGGCCCCCCGAGGGCCCCTCCAGGCAGCCACTTATGCCCCTTTTTAGTCCCTTAATGGAAGCAGCAGCACTAGCAGATGCTTTGCAAGCAGGAGCTGCTGAAAAGGCCTTTCTAGACAACTGGCTGCTTCCCGAGCAGCAGCAGCAGCAGCAGCAGCAGCAGCAGCAGCAGGTGCAGGACGTGGCCGCGCTGCTCTCTGCGCTCACCCCCGACCGCCTCGTCTTAGTGGTAAGCAGCACAGAGCCCCCGCAGCAGCTACGGCCAAACTGGCTAGCTAGCTGGCTAGCTGGCTAGCTAGCTGGCTAGCCAGCCAGCTAGCTGCCTGGCTAGCTGGCTGGCTAGCTAGCTAGCTAGCTGTTGCCCGAGCCTGTGAAGCCAGAGCGCCCAGCGGGCAGCTAGCGACTGAGTCCAAGAGCCTAGTTACTAGCTAGCTAGCTGGCCAGCCCTTGGTCCAGCTAGCTAGGTAGCTAGCCAGCTAGCTGTCTAGCTGGCTAGCTAGCCAGCTCTGTAGCGAGCTGGCTAGCTAGCTTGCTAGCCAGCCACCTACCTCCCCACCTACCTACCCACCTACCTA
>NW_013544062.1:0-2041 GCF_000499545.2 Eimeria tenella
CAGCAGTAGCAGCAGCAGCAAGTACCCATATAGAGGGAATGCAGGTACCAGCTTCTCTGTTTATCCTTTCGGGTTTCTTGAAATGTTTTTTAATTTAATTTGTTTTGCCGCTGCAGCAATTCAACTTTTTAATTTGATTTGCTGTTGCTGCAACTCAACATATTTGCTGCTGCAGCAATTCAACATGAAAAACAAAAAACTCGAACTGCTGCTCTAATGCCGCGGCTCTCCCTGTCGTGGATTCTTTCTTCAGGCCAGACGCAGCTCACCACACCTGCAGCAGCAGCAGCAGCAGCAGCAGCAGAAATAGCAATGGCAGCAGGGATGCAGCTGCTGCAGCAGAGGCAGCAGCAGCGAAAACGGTGGGTTGGTTGCAGGTGGCAGCACCAGCAGCAGCAAAAACACAGCTGCTGTTTAGCAGCAGCAGCAGCAGCAGCGAAAAGCCGTAGCAGCAGCAGCAGCAAGAGCAGCAACAGGAATACTAGCTGTATGCCCCTTGCATCAGCTTGCTCGTTCACACCATAATGCTTAGGGTTTAGGGTTTAGGGTTTAGGGTTTAGGGTTTAGGGCTTTCTAACCATCGTGCCCTTGGACAAACTGAGCAGCAGTAGCAAACGTCAGGTTGCCGGCGCCTCTCTCTGCAACTGCTGCATGAACTACAGCAGCAGCAGCAGCAGCAACAGCAGCAGCAGCAGCAGCATAAGCAACAGCACCAGCAGGAATGCTGAGTAGCAGCAAATCGGAAGTAGCAACAAATGGTGGGGAGCTGTAAGGTCGCGGGTTGGTCGAAATTGGACTCAAGAAGAAACAAAGAAATGAAATTCAATTTAAATTTAAATTAATTTAATTTAATTGTAATTGTAATTTTAATTTTAATTTTAATTTTAATTTAACATAATTTAATTTAATTTAATTTAATTTAAAACTCACCGATAAATTTAAAAGGACCCTTCAGCCCCGAGAGGCGCTGCATGCAGCAGTCGCAGATTTTGTCCAGGAGCTTATTGGCCTGGATTTCTTCGTAGTTAAGGCCTCTTAAGAGGTCTAAAGGCTCAAAAAAAGAATTAGATTAATTTCATTTATTATTTTTCATTTATTTTTATTTATTTTGATTCATTTCGCCCCTTTTTTACCCCCAAATCGCCCGTTGAAATCCCGAAACCAGCCACCGCCCGCAGCCACCAGCCCCGGACGAGCTCGCAGCAAACCCCCACAACTGCCGCTTTAAGTTAATAAAAATCAATTTAATTATAAATAAAAGTATAAAATAAATAATTAAATTTAAAAATAAATCAAAAAACGAGTAAATAAACGGGAAAGTGAGTGGAAGAGAGCGATAATTGGTGGGAGCGAAGCAGCAGCAGCAGCAGCAGCAAACAGAAAAGGCTGATATGCAAAAGAGCCGCAAGAACAAAATAGCAATCCAATTAAAAAAGTAAACAAAAATATACACATAAGACAAAGCTGATGGCTGCTGCAGCAGCAACAATAGCAGTAGCAGCAGCAGCAGCTTACAACGACAGCAGCAGCAGCAGCAGCGGCAGCAGCAGCAGCAACACCGGCAACAGCAGCAGTAGCTTATTTACCGTCGAGGGTTTCGGCGACGATCTTCTCTACGTCATCAGGGCGCCAAACTGGAGCCTCCTGGAGATCAAACAAATTAGGGTTTAGGGTTTAGGGTTTAGGGTTTGGTGTTTAGGGTTTGGTGCTGAGGGTTTGGGGTCTAGTGTTCAGGCGATTCAGCAGTCCAAAAACTTTTTGAAAGGAAAATCTGCTGCTGCATTCAGAATCATAGACTACGTGCAGCAGCAGCAGCAGCAGCAGCAGCGGAGCAGCAGCAACAGCAGTAGCAGCAGCAGCAGCAGCAGCGGAGCAGCAGCAACAGCAGTAGCAGCAGCAGCAGCAGCAGCAGCAGCAGCAAGTTTTAGTAGAAGGAAAGTGTCAAGGATTACATCTCTGGAGAAGAGAACTGCAGCAGCAGCAGCAGCAGCACTAAAACTATTTATAATTTCTCTTCAAGAAATATTTTTAATTTTATTTT
>NW_013544063.1:0-2521 GCF_000499545.2 Eimeria tenella
CTGCTGCTGCTGCGCTGCTGCTGCGCTGTACCTCTTTTCACAAGTGTATTTATATAATTAAGGTTCATTTATGAATGCCTCTATTTGTTATATATATCGTTTATGAATATATATGTATATACATATATATATATGCATGCATGCATGTAGAAGCATGCATGCATGCATACATGCATGCGTGGGGCCCCACAAGTGCCCCTGTGGGGCCCCGCCGAGGCGCCAGAGGGGCCCCTCTCGCTGCAACAGCTTTGTGCATGTATGCTCAGCTGCTGCTGCTCTGCGCTGCTGCTGCTGCGCTGCGCTGCTGCTGCAGCGCATGCAGAGTGTGGGGCGTTCTGCCCTGGGGGCCCCACAAATGTCTTTGCTTCTGTCTTGTGTCTCTGCAGCTGGGGGGGGCCCCTGCTGCTCACCCGCTGTGGCAGCTGGAGGGTTCTTGGGTGGAGCTGCAGCCAGCTTCTGCTGCAGAAGTAGCAGCAGCTGCTGCAGACGCAGCAGCCGCTGCAGTGCTCGAGGCCCGCGCGCAGCAGCAGCAGCTGCAGCAGCAGCAGCAGCTGCAGCGCTGGGGCTTGACTTACAGGTTGCCGCTACTCTACAGACACAAAGACGGCAGCTAGCCAGTGGGCATCCCAAGGTGTTGCTGCTGCAGCTAGCTGCTGCTAGCTACAGCTAGCTGGGCTAGCTAGCTGTGGCTAGCTACAGCTAGCTGGGCTAGCTAGCTTTGGCTAGCTACAGCTAGCTGCGGGCTGAAGAAGAGCAGCAGCAGGGACCCAGCTAGCCGCTGCAAGAGGGGAGCCGCCAGCAGCAGCAGGCGGCAGCAAGCAGCAGCAAACAGCAGCGAACAGCAGCAAGCAGCAGCGAGCAGCAGCAGCGTGCTGCTGCTACATGCGGGGCTGCTTCAAGGGGCTTGTTTTTTAACAAAGAAATCAACAGGGGCCCCCCGGGGGCCCCCCAAGACCCCCTGGGGCCCCGCCGAGGCCCCACAGGGGCCCCTCGCGCTGCAGCAGCTTCGTGCATGCATTGTCAGCAGCTGCTGCGCTGCGCTGCTGCTGCAGCGCATGCAAAGAGTGGGGCTTTGTCGCGGCTACGAACTAGCGCAGCTAGTCACAGCTAGCTGCAGCTAGCCACAGCTAGCCACAGCTAGCTGACCGCGCTGAGGCAGCAGAGTAGCAAATCTTAGGGGCTGAATGGGGCCCCCCTATTTGGTGCTGCAGGGGGGCCCCCAGGGTACAATTGACCTTTTTGCTTCTTGCTAAGAAGGGCATCTGCAAAGCCCCATCTAGCTGCCACTGCATGCTGCTGCATGCATGCAGGCCTGCATGCAGCCTCACAGCAGCAGAGCGGGTCGTTTGCTGCTGCCGAAGCAGCAGCAGCAGCAGGAAATGGCAACAAGGCCCGGTTCTCCGTCGGCTGCAGCCATTGTTTTGTACCAGCTCATATCCTGCAAATGGTTTCGGCTGTCTAGACACCTCAGCAACTTGAACTGCAACTCACATTGGCTTTTCAGTTTTGTTCAAGTTGTGTAAAAGCAGCAGAGCAGCAGCAGGGTTGGCTGCAGCAGCTGCAAGAGCTTCCATTTCCCGTTTTGCTGCTGCTGCTGCTGCCTAAAGAACTTCAGAAGACGCGCCTAGAGGCCGTCTGCAAGAGCTTTTAAATTTTAAAATTTTAATTTCTTTTTCTTTTTCTGCTGCTCGCGTAATTCCGGCGCTGGCCGCCGGATTTGCAGCTCCGGCTCTGCGCAGCCGCCGCTGCAGTCGCCGCGTTTTGCAAATTTGCCTCCCGGAGCTCTGGCTCGTCTTAACTTGAATTAAAAACGCAATTCGCTTCAAATAAATGAAAATGAATCGAAAATTCCGCGAGATTGGGGGGTTTATCAGGAGCTTTGCGGGCGGTTTCGGCGGTGGCGGAGCTGCAGTGACACCCCAGCGAAGGCCGTGCCGGGTTGAAGACAGAAGCTGTTCGTTCACTTTTGATTTCAAAAGGAATTTCTTCAACAACGCTTCGCAAGTAAATGCATTATTTGCGTCGAATTCAATTATTATTTGCAGACTTTGTCCTCTGCGGCGCGCTGCAGACCACTCACACACGCACAACCCCGCTGCTCTCAATGGGCAGCCACCGGCACCGCCACCCGCGATCTTCGCTTAAGGCGGCGGAAACGAGAAATAATTTCCTCTCCAGTAAGTTTTAAATGACTTTTTATGCCTTTTGCGCCGAAGAAGCTTCTGCGGAAAGGGGCATTTGCAGGAGGATCGGCTCTGTCTAGCAGCTGCTGCTGGCAGCTGCAGCGCCGCAGCAGCAACCCGGTCTGAATCGGGGAGGGGTTGTGGAGCCCACCGGCGGCAGCGAGCAGCTTTTTGTTTGCTGCAGCTGCTTCGTTTTTGAAATGCTTTGATTAAATCGAATTTTAATTGCTGCAGCGCCTCCAACTTGCTGCTACTCAGTAGCAACCAGGGGCTGCTTCGCCGCCCCCCCCCCTGGCTTCATCATGCACTCCCCCGAAACTGCTGGAGTTGCAGCAGCC
>NW_013544064.1:0-2067 GCF_000499545.2 Eimeria tenella
TGCTGCGGATGGAAATGGCTCTTGAGGAAGTGCGGCGAGGGGGTTTTGCTGCAGATGATTCGGACCAGCAAAGCAGCAGCAGCAGCAGCAGCAGCAGCAGCGAGGAAGAACTTATGAAAAAAAGACAATTAAATATGTTGAAAGAAATATCTGGAGAAGGCGAAGATGGCCCTGCAGGTAACAGCTTTTATTTTATTTCTTTTTATTTTTAAATTCTTTTTTCTTTTTAAATTCATTTTAATTCTTTTTAAATTCTTTTAACTGCTTTTAAATTCTTTTGAACTGATTTAAATTCTTTTTGGTTCTTTTTAATTCTTTTTAAATTAATTTAAATTCCTTTAAATTCTTTTTATATTAATTTAAATTCCTTTTAATTATTTTTATATTAATTTAAATTCCTTTTAATTCTTTTTAATTCTTTTTAAATTAATTGAAATTCTTTTTAACTCTTCTTAAATTCTTTTAGATTAATTCAAATTCTTTTAAATTCTTTTAAATTCTCTTAAATTCTTTAGCTTCTCTTTCCTTTCCTTTTCTATTTCTGGCTCTTCTGTCTTCTTTTATTTCTTTTTATTTTAATTTATTCTTAATTTATTTTTAATTTATCTTTTATCTCTTTTTAATTTCTTTGTAATTTCTTTTTAATTTCTTTTTAATTTCTTTTTGTTTCTTTTTCATTTATCTCCTGCTGCTTTGTTCAATTTAAATTTAAAAGTAAAATTAAGACCAAAACTAGATTATAAAGTAATTATAAATTAAATTATAAATTTAATTTAATTACAAATTAAATTAAATTAAAATTAAAATTATAAATAAAATTAAATTTCTTTTTTTGTGTGGGGCCCCACAGGGCGGCTGGGCTGGGGTGTACAGCCACCTGGGGGAAGTCCCTTTTTGAGGGTTTCTCCCCAAACCCTAAAAAAGGGTTTAGCAGAAGAGTTTGACGTTCCAATCTTTCGCCTTTGGAGAGAAGACCCCACTCCACTAAACCCTCTTCCCAACAACAAGAAGCCCGCAGAAGCTCCCCAAGAATGAGGGTTTAGGGTTTAGGGTTTGCGGTGTTGAGGAATCTAGGGTTTAGGGTTTACGGGCCACTAGGGTTTAGGGTTTGGGCCTTCGGGGTTGGTGCTGGGGTTTAGGGTTTGGGGCTGCTGGGGTTTGGGGTTTCTCCGAATTTTCGGCGTTTTAGGGTTTAGGGTTTTAGGGTTTGGGGCTCTAGGGTTTGGAGCTCTAGGGTTTAGGCTTTCGGCCTAGGGCTCTAGGGTTTAGGGTTTAGGGTTTTGGGCTGTCCGTCGCCAACTCGTCAATTAGGTTTTCTTTTTTTGGCTCCTTTTTGATCCAGGGTTTAGGGTTTAGGGTTTAGGGTTTAGGGTTTACATCTCTTTTTCGTTTCCTCTTTCTCATTTTCCTCCTTTCGCCTTTTTGCCTTTCCTTCTTCTTTCCCCCCTTTTAGGGTTTAGGGTTTAGGGTTTACTGCTCCTCTGTTTACATTCTTATATCCATTTATCTATTTATTTATTATTATTTATATTTATTTATTTATTTATTTTTATTTATTTATTTATTTATTTGTTTATTTAGAGCTGCTGCGCTGCTGAGTTGCGTCAAAAGGCGAAATTGAGTTAAAAATAAAAAGACAAATAAATTAAATAATAAACAAATGTAAAATATGTAAATAAATAAAATAATTAGTAAAACCAACAGAAAAATAACAAATAATAATAATAATAATAATAATTAATAAATAAATAAATTAATAAATAAAGAGAACTCTTTGGATAATGACTAATGTGGGGTGTCTGTACACCCGAGAGGCGAAGTACTAAAGAAAGAAATTGAAGCGAAAAAAAAGTTTTTAGTTTAATTGCAAATGGTTTTTAGATCTTTTAAATGCCATTTTCTTCTTTTATTTTAATTTTCAAGTTTTGTTTTATTCGAATTCCTTCTGTTTGTTTATTTCCACTTTTTGTTTTAGCTTTCCACTCGTTTTCCTTCTTGCTGCTGCTGCTGCTGCTGCTTCTGCGCAGCAATTATCACCTGCAAGCAGCAGCAGCAGCAGCAAAAGCA
>NW_013544065.1:0-2548 GCF_000499545.2 Eimeria tenella
AGCTGCTGCAGCGTGGCGCTATTCAGCCGCTGCTGCATCTCCACTAGGGACTCATACGGCTGCCTTGCTGCTGCGCCTTCTGCTGCAGCAGGAGAAGACACGGCCTGCCTCCCTATGCTGCTTCTGCAGTTTCTGCCGTTGCTTTTGCTGTTGTTGCTGCTGCTGCTGCTGCTGCTGGGCCTGTTTGAATCTACAGGAATGCTGCGAGAGGACCTTTTCCTCAGTCGCATGCTGAGGGACAAATGCCTTCTGGGGTGTCTTTGCCTGAGGCTCCTTAGCCGTCGCCCCTGGTGCAGCAGCACCTGCTGCTGCTGCTGCTGCTGCAGCTGCTGCAGCAGCAGCTGCTGCTGCTGCTGCTTTGATGCATGACTAGAAGCTGCAGCGCCTGTGAGCTCTTTGGGCGAGCTTTTATTGGCCCGCTTGCGGCCAGTGAAGAACTCAGCATCCATCTGTGGATGGGAGCAACAGCAGCAGCAGCAGCAGTAGCCGGAGAAGCAGCAAGGTCTGCAGCTGCTGCTGCTGTTTCGCTGCAGCAGTGCCCCGCCTCGGGGGGTGCGGCACTGTTTACTGCACAGGGGGCAGCAGGGGGAGAAATATGAGGCAGATCTATTCTGCTCTGCTGCTGCTCTGCTGCTGCTGCTGCTGCTGCTGCTGCTGCCTTTCCTTTTCCTTTTGCTCTGCTGCTGACTATTTGTTTCTTCCCCCCCGTCTTCCTACTTATAGACAAGTTTAAAAAGAATATTTTATTTCATTTCAATTGTTTTTGTTTTCGAAAGAGAAAATAAACTTGAAGACACAAGAAGTGATCGGGCAGGTGGTGATGGTGGTGGGGTTGCTGCTGCCTGCCAGTGGCAAAATTCAAAATAATAAAACTCAACAAAATTGCAAATATGTTTAAAATAAATAAAATAATTAAAAACAAAAAGATCTTTTTGAATTTTCATTCAAGTTCATTCATTTGCTGCAGGGCTTTCTGCATGCGTCGGCGCAGCCCCCAGAATTCAGAATTGAAATAAAGATTAAAGTTCAATTTTTTGACATTAAATCTTTTTTTGTTTATTTTATATTTGAATGTCTTTTTTAATTCCCTTTTTGCTGCACTTAACTGCGGCAGTTTGCATCCGCGTCTGCTGCTGCTGCTGCTGCTGCTGCTGCTGCTGCTGCTGTGGCTATTCGTGAGTTCCTATTGCCCACTTCAGTACAGAGTGGCTTTGTGTCTTTGTGTGCACAAATATACTTGCATAAATGTTTATTAAAAGGCAAATAAATATTAAATATAGATTTTTATTTATGTAAATATTAAATATCCATTTTTATTCATTATATTAATATAAATGAGCATAATGAGAGGTATGTGCTGTGTACAAGCTCATCGTTAAAATGTGCACTGTGTTGCTGCAGTTGCTTCTGAGCCATGCTGCAGCATGCAGCATGGCTCGAGGGCCAGCTGCTGCAGCTGGCCCTCCACAGCAGCAGCAGCAGCAGCAGCTGCTGCTGCTGCAGCTGGCCCTCCACAGCAACAACAGCTGCTGCTGCAGCTGGCTGGCCCGCAGCTACCTAATTCTTGTTGCGCTGCGCGCTAAACCCTAAACCCTAAACCCTAAACCCTAAACCCTAAACTCTAAACCCTAAACTTTTCCTGGACATGGCTTCGAAATGCAACAAAGGTACAAATGCATGCACTCATCTGCCTTTACAAATGCATGCATGCACTTCATTTACAAATACATGCATGCATTTAATTTACAAGTGCATGCATGCATTTAATTTAGAAATGCATGCATGCACTTCATTTTTTGGTTTTTCTCGCTCCACGAAATAGAGCTGCTGCGGTGTACGTACACTCTGCTGCAGCAGGCTGTACACCGCGAGCGGTGGAAGCAAACAGAAAAAAGAAGAAAACAGATTTATTTCATGAAAAAAATGTATTATATTATTTAATAAATATAATTATAGGTTAATTCACAATATTTATCTTAAAAATGAATCTACAGTCCTCAATTTCTGAATCTTTAAATCTTGAAATTCAACTTTGGATTTTTTTTGGTTTCTGCTGCAGCTGGTTATCATCCAAAGACTAAATAGGACTTGGAGTTTTAGTTTTGTTTGAAAAAGAAAAAAGCAAATGCAAAAAAAAGAATTCATTTCCAATTCTTTCGCTTTTGCTTCCTTTTGCATGCATCGTGAGCCTTTTGCTGCTCCTTTGCTGCTCCTCAGCAGCAACAGACTTCACGTGAATAAAACAAAAACACAAAAGCCAAATAACAGGCAGTCTTCCCCTTGCTGCTGCTACTACTACTGCTGCTGCTGCTGCTGCTGCTGCTGCTGGCAGGTTCACCACAGCGCTTTGACCTGCGCAGGCCGCTGCAGCGCCTCTTTACTTGGGCCTGGGGGCCCCCCTGTCTGGGTCTGTCCCCCAGCAGCTCCAGTACCCTCTGGGGGCCCCCCGTGGGGCCCCACATTTGGGGGCTGGGCAGGGGCCCCTTGCTGCCCCACAGCCCACTGGGGGGGGCCCCCCATCTGGGGGCCCCCCACGCAGTTTGCTGCT
>NW_013544066.1:0-2206 GCF_000499545.2 Eimeria tenella
TTAGGGTTTGTGGTTTGCAGTGCGCCATTTGTCTCGCCCGGCCTTACTGCCCTGTTGGCCGTAAACTCCGCCTCCCCCAAATCGCCGTAGAAGAAAACCCTAAACCCTAAACCCTAAAATCTAATTCATGTGGGAGAGGTCTGATCTTGTCTCTTGTCTAATTGTCAAAGTTTTAAATCCTTCGCTTCGCCAGCAGAAGTTTAGGGTTTAGGGTTTAGGGTTTAGGGTTTCAGGTGCAGCGAAGAGGCGGCGCGGTGCTGCAACCCCTAAACCCTAAACCCCCGCACTAGGGTTTTGCAAACCGCAAACCCTAAACCCTCACGTTGGGTCTAGGGTTTGCTTTCCAAAGACGCAACGCTCGCATCACGGCTTCTGCCCTTCTTTCAATCGAGAGCTAGGGTTTAGGGTTTAGGGTTTAGTCTGGGGCCAACTCCCTGTCGTAGCGGTGCTGCAGCAGCTGCTGCAGCAAAGTTGCTGCTGAAAGGCTTACGCCTGGAACCCGCAGCAGCTGCTGCAGCGAGTAGAGGCTGACTTGGCCCAGTGTACGTACACCGCACTGCAGCAGCAGCAGCAGCAGCAGTTGCAGCAGCGTGGACAGCAGCAGCAAGAGCAGCAGCAGGAGTTGTAGCAGCAGCAGAGCAGCAGCAGCAACAGACGCAGCAGGTGCAGCAGCAGCAACACAGCAGCAGGTACAGCAGCAGCAACGGCAGATGCTGAGATAGGGCAACAGCAGCAGCAACGCAGCTTGAGTTAGGGTTTAGGGTTTAGGGTTTAGGGTTTACTTCCTTCAAGCCCTCAAGAGCTCTCCGCGGGAGGGGCAAATCCTCTAGGAGCACATCGTCGGGGCTGCCTGCTGCATCTTCTCGCTGCTGCTGCTGCTGCTGCTGCGTGTGCTGCTGTATCTGCTGCTGTTGCTGCTGCTGCTGCGGGTGCTGCTGTACCTGCTGTTGCTGCTGCTGCTGCATTTGCTGCTGTTGCTGCTGCATTTGCTGTTGCTGCTCTTGCCTGAACCATTCTTCCGGGCTAATTTCGGGCGGCTGCAGCAGCAAACCCCAAACCCTAAACCCTAAACCCTAAGCCCTCGAGCTAAAGGCCTGCAGCTCGACTCTGCTGCGCCGTGCCAGGGTTTAGGGTTTAGGGGCTAAGGAGGGTTTAGGGTTTCCTCAGCTCCAGGGTTTGCGCGGGCCTGGAACTTGCGGGAAGCCCACGGCCTAGGGCTTAAGGGTTTAGGGTTTAGGGTTTACGGGGGGGGGCACTATGGGGAGAGATATGGCGCCACTCTGAGGGTTTACAGGCCGCAACTCTCCATTAGGGTTTAGGGTATAGAGGGGGGGGCCCCCTTGGAGTTCTTGCTGCCTTTCAGCTTCCTTGTGTTTGCAAATTTGTTCCCAGCCCTCTGCGCGCAAACCCTAAACCCTAAACCCTAAACCCTAGCGCAGGCCCGCCGCTCCTGCTGCAGCCCAGCCAGCGCCCGGGGGAACGCCGCACGCTCCACTTCAGGGTATAGGGTTTAGGGTTTAGGGTTTGCATGCTTTGTAGGGCCTTTTCTTCTCGCTCCCAGTCTGCGTCCGCGCGCAGCTGTGCTGCTGCTGCTGCTGCTGCTGCTGCTATTTCCTTTAATGCATGCAGCAGCAATTCTTTCGGAGTGTTTTTTCTTGAACTCCAAATCTCAACCACCAGCTGCTCCTTCGGGTCTGGGCTTTCCATGCGGCTGCAAAAACCCTAAACCCTAAACCCTAAACCCTAAACCCTCGACCCTGAGCCGCAGAGCCTTTGGACGGAGGTAGCGAGCCTAAACCCCAAGCCCTAAACCCTAAGCCCTAAACCCTAAACCCTAGTCCTCAGAGCCTTTGGGCGAGAGAGCCTAAACCCGAAGGACAGAAAGAAAGGCAGTCGCTGGCTAGAGCATAGAGAGATTAGGGTTTAGGGTTTAGGGTTTAGGGTTTAGGGTTTACTCCTGACACCAGCGCGTGCCCATGAGCTTGTGGACTGCAATGCGCATTCTATTGCAAGCCCCAAAGTAGCAGCTTGTGGGGTATAGGATCGGTTCCTGCTGCTGCTGCTGCTGCTGCTGCTGCTGCGGCTGCTGCTGTTTGGTTGGGGCAGGCGCCAGCGGCCTGCGTTTAAAAAGGCGGTAACTAAACCCTTCCTCTTCCCGGTAGAGCCCTGCAGCCAAACCCCAACCCCGAAACCCTAAACCCTAAAC
>NW_013544067.1:0-2403 GCF_000499545.2 Eimeria tenella
TGCAGCGGGGGAGGCGGGCAGCAGCCGCTCCGGGGCCACCCGGTGTCTGTACTCGTTGATCTTCTCAACAGCAACTATTGCTGACTCTTGTTCACTTGCCATTCGAACTAGCCAATTAAGTTGCTGCGTAATAGAGAGAGCAGCAGCAACAGCAAGTCCCCCCACTCCTGGGGAAATAGCGCCTTTTGCTGCAGCAGCAGCAGCAGCAGCAGCAGCAACCACTGCAGCGCCCAGCAGCTCCAGCCGCACCGCCAGCCAGCGGTTCACAGCCAAAGACAAGTAACTCAGCTTCGTGCTGCAGTCGGCCTTGGCGTGGGCGAGCAGCAGCTGCTGCTGCTGCTGCTGCAGCGCAGCAATTGTCTCGCGGCCCTCCAGCAGCTCCAAAAAGAAAGACAGCAGCGGCCCTTTTGCTGCTGCTTCCAGCCGCTGCAGCTGCCGGCTGGTGGGCACGAAGCTTTGCTGCACCCGCAGGTACAGCAGCAGCAGCGGCGCTGCTGCCAGCAAAAACAAAGGCAAGCAGCAACCCACCAGCAGCAAGCAGCAGCAGCAAGTCACCAAAGTGGTGTAAAACGACAGCAAAGAAGCTGGCAGCTGCTCGTCCAAGGTGGACATACACCGCAGCAGCCGCTGCAGCACCCGCCCCACAGGAGTGCTGTCGAAAAAGCTCAAGGGCGCGCTGCAGCAAACCCACACACCCTCCCGCTGCTGCTGCTGCTGCTGCTGCTGCTGCTGCTGCTGCTGGGAAGGGGGCGGGGGGGCTGGCTAGCGAGGTGGCTGGATGGGTGGATACACAGGTGGCTAGCTAGCTGGCCAGCTAGCTAGCTAGCTAGCTAGCCAGCTAGCTGGATAAATAGGTGGCCAGCTAGCTAGCTAGCTAGCTAATGGGTAGTCAGGCGGCCAGCTAGCTAATGGGGAGCTAGCTAGCAATCCAGCTAGCTAGATGGCTAGCTGGCTAGCTAGCTAGCTAGCTAGCCAGCTAGCTAGTGATTAGTTGTTGAGTGCTTTGTTGAGGGAGACAAAAGAGGGGCTAAAAGCAACTCCAGGAGACTGAAGGCTCCTGCTGCTGCTTCTGCTGCTGCTGCTGCTGCTTCTGCTGCTGGCTGCTGCTGCTCCTGCTACCACTATTGCTACTACTGCTACTACGACTGCTGCTGCTGCTGCTACTGCTTGTGCTGCTGCTGCTACTGCTTGTGCTGCTGCTGCTGCTGCTGCTGCTGCTTGCGGTGGCGCTTACTCAATTAAGGTTTGGACGAGGGAGTGGTGGAAGTGTTTGGCAGCAGCAACAGCAGCAGCAGCAACACGGAGGAAGCCAGCAGCAGAAAAGAGAAGATGGAGTCCGCCGAGAGCAGCAAAAAGAGAAAGAGCAGCAGCATCAGTTAGCTGCAGCTTTCTGTCGGCCCAGGCGGAGAGCAGCAGGTTGGAGAGCAGCAGCAGCACGGAGCCCAGCAGCAGCAGCAGCAGCGACAGCAGCAGCAGCAGCAAACCTCCTCCAGAGCGCAAATATTCCAAATAAACTGAAAAAGGAACTGAGCCCGAAGTCACAAACTCTTCTTCCGTCAGAGACACAAAAGGCAGCCTGCAGCGCAAGCAGCAAGACACCCAGCCCCCAACTGCAGCAGCAGCAGCAGCAGCAGCAGGAGTGGTAGTAGTAGTAGCTATTTTTGTCGCAGCGGCAGCAGAAGCAGTTCAGTAGCAGCAGCAGTGGTTGCAGGAGCAGCAGCAGGAGCAATCGTAGTCCAGCAGCAGCAGCAGCAGCAGCAGCAATGCTGCTAGCCTAAAGCCGTCGGAGACAAAAAGAGAGAAAAGAAAACAAAAAAGAAAACCGCAAAAAGACCAAGAAAATTAAAATGAATTAAAAATGAAATTAAAAATGAAATAAAAGAGAAGTAAACACGAAATAAGGAGAAACAAAAGATAAACAAGAAACAAAAAAGAATTGAAAGATGAAATTTAAGATAAATAAACAATAAAAAAACATAAAATAGAAAAGAAATAAAAGTGAAGACTGACGCTTCTTTGTTTTTTGCTTCTTTTTGCCTTTGCAGTTCTCTGGCCACTCCCGCCTCTGCTACTTCAGGTGTACGTACACCGTACAGCTGCAGCTGCTGCTGCTGCTGCTGCTGCTGCTGCTCCTCTTCTGTCTCCTTTTTGATCGTTTCAGCAAAGGTGCTGAAGGCCGGCAATGCCCACGCGTCCTAAAAACAAAAACAGAAAAACAAATGAATATAATTAATTATATTTATTCATTTATTCATTCTATGTATTCATTCTATTTATTCATTCTATTTATTCATTCTACTTATTTATTCTATTTATTCATCTACTCAACTGGGCGGGCAAGTTAAGCTGCAGCTAGCCCAACGGGTCCCCGGCGGCGCCTAAACCCTAAACCCTAAACCCTAA
>NW_013544068.1:0-2208 GCF_000499545.2 Eimeria tenella
AGCAGCACATCTAAACAAAGCAGCAGCAAATACAAAAAGCAGCAGCAGCAGCAGGTCTGACTGCAGAAAAAGTGTAGCAAAATGAAAGACCAGGTGTGCAGCAGCAGCAGCAGCAACCCAGCAGCAGCAGCAGCAGCAGGTCTAACCGCAGGAGAGGTGCAGCAAAATGAAGGAGCAGGTGTGCAGCAGCCCGACGCTGCAGCTGCCTGGGGCCTTTTGTGTCTCTTCTTTGACTTTGTTGCTGCTCTTCAGCAGCAAAAACAGCAGCGGCGTCAGCAGCAAGTTTGTGTCTGTCTTCGAGCACAAGTAACGCAGAAACTCCTGCGCGCAAACCCTAAACCCTAAACCCTAAACCCTAAACCCTCTGTGGCAGCAGGGAGCCTGCGGCTCGCTTTTGAATGGATGCAAGCAACTGGAAATGAAAAAAGCCTAAACCCTAAACCCTAAACCCTAAATCCTAACCCCAAACCCTAAACCCTAAACCCTTACGGGGTTGGTGGTGAGGAGATGCCAAAGGAGGATTAGGAGTTCCTGGTGGAAGGAGATCTGAAGCAGGAAAAAATAAAAATGAAATAAAAGAATTAAAAAAGAATTTAAAAGAACTGAAAAAGAAAAAAGAATTTAAAAGAAAAAAGAATTGAAAAAGAATTTAAAAGAATTAAAAAAGAATTAAAAAAGAATTAAAAAAGAATTTAAAAGAATTACAAAAGAACTAAGAGGAATTAAAAAGAATTAAAAAGAACTAAAAGCAATTAAAAACAAACCAAAAAAGAACTTGTTAAAAAAGTGGTTTCGTAAATAAATGATAACACTAAATAAACAAATGAACAAAGAAATAAATAAACAACAAATAAACAAAAATAAAAAACAAATAAATAAAAACAAATAAATAAATAAATAGACAAATAAATAAAAAGAATAAAAAAGAAAATAATGAATGGTGGAAAAAGAAGTAAAGTGGAGTTAAAAAATCCCCACAGGTTTGGCGCTGTTGATGAGTTTGTTTCGATTTTCTTCGAGACAAGTTCTCAACAATCGAATAAGTCCTGTTGAAATTAAATTAAATTCATTTTCTGATTTTAATTCCGAAAGAACGCGGCGAAACACGTTGCGGCAGCTGTACGTACACCCCACGCCCCACACCCCACACCCCACAGCTCGGGTGTACGTACACCCCACGCGCTGCACGTACACCCCAAGTAGAATTCCAAGTTCTTTCAAATTCATTCAAATGAAACTATTTTTCAGAGTTTGGAGAAGTGAAAAGAGATGAAGTGAAAAGGATTAAAAAGGAATTTAAAGAAACGAAAAAGAAAAAGATGAAAAAGGAAAAGTCATGTGGAGAGAAGAGAGATAAAATGAAAGGATAAGACAGAAAAAGGCAAACAAAAAGAAATCAAAAAAGAAATCAAAAAAGAAATGAAAAAGAAAACAAAAGAAATCAAAAAAAGAAAACAAAATAGAACAAAAGTGAATCAAAAAAGAATCAAAAAAGATCAAAAAAGCATCAAAAAAGATCAAAAAATAAAAAAGGATCAAACAATAAAAAAGATAAAAGAGAATCAAAAAAGATAAAAAAAGACAAAAAACTAAAAGACCCACGGGGCTGCTGGCGGGGCCTCTGGAGCTTCTCCTGCGAGAAGATAAAATTAAAAAAATAAAAAATAAAATTAAAAATTAAAATTAAAAGAATAAAAGAGAATGAAAATATAAAGAACAAAAATAAAATAATAGAGAGGAAAAGAAAAGAAAAAAGAAATTAAAAAAAGAAAAACTGAAGTGCCATTAAAGGACGAAAATGCATTTAAAATGAAAATAATTAATTTGGAAAAAACAAAAAGGTTTTTTTTAATAAAAGAAATAAAGAAACTCAAATATGCGGAACAAGAAATGGATAAAATAAATAAACAAATAAATAAACAAATAAGAATTAAGTAGATAAATAAATGGATAAATAGATGAATAATAAACATACAAACAAATAAATAAATAAATAATAGATGAGAATATAAAAAAATGAATTGCAAATAAATAGATAAATGAAAATAAATAAAATGCGGCGAACAGACAGTTCAGGAAAAAGCGAAAAGATTGGAGACAAGAAACAAAAATAATAAAAAGTAATTAAAAATAATAAAAAAGAAATAACAAACAAATAGACAATAATGAACAATTGAGAGAACTGCTGCTGCTGCTGCTGCTGCTGCT
>NW_013544069.1:0-2154 GCF_000499545.2 Eimeria tenella
GCGTGTGGGGTGTGGGGTGTATGTACAGCTGTGTGCCCCAGCTGCAGCCACCACGAAGCCTTTTTTTACCAAATTCAAATTCGCTCTTCGGACGAGCCCATGACGACTTTCTACGCATGCACGCAGTGCAGGTTCAGGTGGAGGGAGAACTGAACAGCTAGCTGGCTAGCTAGCTGGCTAGCTAGCTGGCTGGCTAGCTAGCTGGGTGGCTAGCTAGGTAGCTAGCCAGCTAGCTACCTAGCTGGGTGGCTAGCTAGCTAGCTGGGTGGGTGGCTAGCTAGCTGGGTGGGTGACTGGCTAGCTGGGAGGCTAGCTGGGTGGGTGGCTGGGTAGCTAGCTGGATGGCTGGCTAGCTAGCTAACTGGCTAGCTACGTAGCTAGCTGGATCTCCAGCTGGATGGCTGGCTGGCTAGCTAGCTAGCTAGCTGGGTTGCTGGCTAGCTAGCTGGCTAGCTGGCTTTTGGGGAGCTGTATAGCTGGCCGGCCGCCGGCCAACAAGCAGCTAGCTCATTAGCTAGCTAGCCATCTAGCCAAATGGTTGGCTAGTTAGCTAGCCAGCTAACTGGCTAGCCAGCTAGCTAACCAGCTAGCTGGGCAGTTGGCTAGCTAGCTAGCGAGCCAAAAAGCTAGCTAGCTGAAAAGCTAGCTAGCTAAAAGGCTAGCTAGGAGCTAATTGGCTAGCTATCTGGCTAGCTAGCTAGCTGGCTAGCCAGCTGGCTAGCTAGCCAGCTAGCTGCTCCGTAAGGAGCAGACCAAGCTGCGTATACACCCGACTTTGCGTTTGAAAGAAACTCGACTTTTTTACTCTGCTGTCTGTACACCCCAATTTAATGCTTTTAATGGCTCCGCAGCGTCTAAAAGTCCCCAAAGATTTCTCCCTTTGCTGCTGCAGTTGCTGCTGTTGCTGCTGCTGCTGCTGCTGCTCCTGGTGGTTGCTAAGGCCCGCCAGCTGAGCAGCGACTGCAGCAGCAGCAGCAGCAGCAGCAGCCCGCGGCTGCAACAACGGCAGCAGAAGCAGCAGCAGCAGCAGCAGCAGCCCTACGTCTGCGGCAGCTGCTGCGGGCGACGCCAGCAGCAGGGTCGCCGATGGAGAGCAGCAAGATGCACACTGCTGCTGCGCTGCGGGGACTCAGCAGCAGCACGAAAAGACAACCCCACAAAAAAGAAACTGCTGTTGCAGCAACAGCAGCACTTTTTTCTTTTTCCCGCAGCATCCAAGACAGCAGCTGTACGTACACCGCGTTGAAGCCCGCCCACCGCACCCGCAGAAACCCCACAAGCAGCAAAAAGCTCAGGCCTGCGCACACCCACACGCAGCAACGCGCTTCAGCAGCAGCAGCAGCGGCAGCAGCAGCAGCAGCAGCAGCAGCGGGGCGGTGGGAGCAGCAGCAGGGGCAGTGGGAGCAGCAGCAGCAGGGGCAGTGGGAGCAGCAGCAGCAGGGGCAGTGGGACCAGCAGCAGCAGCAGGGGTAGTGGGAGCAGCAGCAGCAGCAGAGACAGTGGTGACAGCAGCAGCAGCAGCTGCTGCTGCTGCTGCTGTGATATGGCACAGGTACAAGCAGCAGCAGAGGAGACACATGCAGCAGCAAGAGAGCCAGTAGAGGAAGCAGCAAAGACACAAGGAGACTTGAAAGATAGACTTAAACAAGATATAAGCAGCAGCAGCAGCAGCAGCAAGAAAAGGCAGAGCAAGCAGCAAAGATAAAAAGAGACTGGAGAGACAGACATGAACAAGATACAAGCAGCAGCAGCAGCAGCAGCAGCACGAAAAGGCAGAGGAAGCAGCAAAGAGGAAAAGAGGCCAAAGGAGACTCAAAAGACACAGCAGCAGCAGCAGCAGCAGCAGGACCCAAGTGCAGCAAAAAAGGCCAAAAGCAAAAGAATTCCAAACAGACTAAAACGAACAAAACAAATGAACAAATAAAACAATTAAATGAATAAAAAGAATTAACCAAATAAAAGAACAAATAAAAGAATTAATTAAAGAATAAAATGATTAAAAACTCACAAAAGACAATAACTCCTGCAGCAACAAGAAAGGGACAAAAGAGACAAAGACACAAAACAAATAAACCCGACAAACTGTGCTGCAGCCGTCGGGGCCATTCGTAAGAAAGTGTCAAGGGGGGCCCCCGGGGCCCCTGGGGGCCCCCT
>NW_013544070.1:0-2107 GCF_000499545.2 Eimeria tenella
CTGCTGCTCCTGCTGCTCCTGCTGCTGGCGCGGGAGTTGCTGCTGCGGCGCTTAGGGTGGGCGGCAAGTAGACTTGCTGGTTTTTGGTGCTGGTGGAGTGCAGGGCCCCCCCAGACACAAACAAAGGAGTGACCGAAGCAGCAGCAGCAGCAAGGGCCCTTTGCTGCGCTGCGTACCAGTCGCTGCGCTGCTGCTGCAGCTTCCCCCGGGGGCCCCCCGCCGCCGCCGCCGCTGCTGCTGCTGCTGCGGGGCCCTGACTCGCGCCCCCACTGCCTCCCGGGGGGCCCCTCGGGGGCCCCTCGGGGCCCCCCGGAGAAGAGGGCGGGGAGGCCTCGAGGGCCCCCAAGTCGTCCTGGTCGTCATCCGCAGACATTGAGACGGCGCGGCGCGGAGAGGGGCGGATCGGAGCGGTATTCCGGGCTTTGGAGAAGCTTAAACGCGAAAACAAACAAATACTTGCAAAATAAAACTGTTTACAAACAGTTGGAAAGAAAAATGACGGA
This sequence comes from Eimeria tenella, assembly GCF_000499545.2. Taxonomy (NCBI): domain Eukaryota; phylum Apicomplexa; class Conoidasida; order Eucoccidiorida; family Eimeriidae; genus Eimeria; species Eimeria tenella. The sequence continues at coordinate 504 of NW_013544070.1, forward strand.
AAATGAGCGAGAACTCCGCACAGGCGCCGCCGCGCACCGGCGCCTGCTCACCAGGGCTCGCAGGGGCCTCCGAGGCGAATCCCGAGGAAATAAACAGCTATTTCGAACCCAATTCCAATTTTATTCTTTATTTTCGTATTCTCCTCCTTCTGGGGATCCCAGAAATGTCTTTACAGCGTTTCCGGCGCCTGTCGGCGACTTGGCAGCTCCGGGGGCTCCGGTGTATGTACACCCCAAGCGCAGGGGCCCCCACACCCCAACAGACAAACGCCAGTTTCTTTTGCAGCTTTGTAGCTCATTAAAATTGTAATTCATTTGATTTATTATTCATTTAAATGCATAACAAACAACTTTGCCTTTCTCCGCAGACTGCGCTGGCTTTGGCGCTGCATGCAACTCCCAGCGAGAAACCCTAAACCCTAAACCCTAAACCCTAAACCCTAGGCCACGCTTTTCGCCTGCAAAGCAGAACTAATAACAATAAATATAAAAGTATATTTGAAATGCATAATTACAAATAAAAATTTACTTTGAGAAATTCAAAAAACACAAATTAATAAAATAAATAATATGAATTATTTGTGCAAATATAAAAAGTTAATGCATGCAAATAAAGCCAGCAATTGCAGCAAATCTGCTTATATGTAAATAAACTTTATCATTATATTTTAATAAATTAAATTCAATTTCGCAAATAAATAAAAATGCAAAAACCCGAAAGTCCACTTCTTTAGAAAAATATAAATCCAGTTAGTTCCTCAACCTGCGGGTCCACTCTGCCTAGCCTGGCAGACAACCCTAAACCCTAAACCCTAAACCCTAAACCCTAAACTCTAAACCCTAAACCCTAAACCCTAGGGATCACTGGGCGAGGATTTCTTCTACGAGCCTTCTGTAATTCACTTTTTCTTTTGAGCCGATGTCCTGCCACCTGCGCCAACAAATTAAATTAAAGCAAATTAAGTTAAATTAAATCAAATTAAATTAAATTAAATTAAATTAAATTAAATTCAATTCAATTAAACTAAAGTAAATTAAATTACTTTTCAAACTTCTCCGTTTTTTCTTTCTACAGAAAAAGCATGAAACAAAGCAAAACAAGCTAAATTCAACGAAATTAAATTAAATCAAATTAAATCTAATTGAATTAAATTTAATTAATAAATTAAATTAATTAAATTAAATAAATTAAATTACTTTTCAAACTTCTCCGTTTCCTCTTTTGTAAGGGGTTCTCCAAAAGCCCTCAAAAGGAGACAAATGAAATTTGGAGACAGACACCCCGTGCCCTGCAAACAATTTCACTTATTTATTTTATTTTATTTTATTTTATTTAGTTGTCTAGTTATTTTGATTTAATTTTAAATATTTAATTGTTAATCAATTGTTAATTTAATTATTCATTTATTTATTTTTTATTTTTTTGTTTTTTCAATTTCTTTTTTCGGATTTTTATTCCACCGGAAAGCTCCAGGAGACGCCAAACTGTTGCAAATAATAAATAAATAAAATAAATAATAAAATAAGTGAACAAATAAATAAATAAATAAATAAATGAATAAGTAATACAACATAACATAAGTAAATAAACAACATAAAATAGA
>NW_013544071.1:0-2010 GCF_000499545.2 Eimeria tenella
AACAACGATTCCTTATGTCCGGATAACACAAAAGCACGAGAATAGCGTGACGCGCATGGCGCGATATTTTAGTTCACATGCAGTGTGCTTGCGGCCTGCCCCACAGTTCACAGTGCACGATTCTCGTCGCAAACACATGCACCGCTATTTCCCATTAACGCACCGATTCTTCCATGTGCAGCCGGAGTTTTGCTCACACGTCCCTCTTTCCACATGACATCCGCATTTCGCCTCACTGCATACGCGCATGTACGAATCGCACCCACCTTCAGCGACATACACGCCTGGTGGAGCTGCCAAAAACACCAGACTCAATTGCGGGTCTTGCCTCTTGCGTCCTTTATTCTAATCACCAAAAGCTTCACCCTGGACACACGTGCCAAAACATATGTACAACGAATCACCAAAACGCATCATCACTCTTCGAACGTCAAACAGTTCACAGAGCGAACTTGGTTAAAACTCGGACGCCACCCACTCGCTGAACCTCCATCACTGCGGTACGCCGAATATAGAAGTCCACAGACTCTGCCGCACTCTCGGTTATCTTTAGTAGGGCTAAGGTAGCCCACACACGTAGGCGCATTCTGCCTTGTGTACAGCAAACAAATGAAGCTGGCTGATGGCAATCCTAGATAGCGTCCACGATTAATACTAATGCTCCAATAGAAAGCGCTATTTGCCAACAGCAGCAAATGCGCATAATTTAGGTGTCATGGTTAGCAAGCACGTCCGCAAGATCTAGCTTGCACCAGGTCCAGATGCAGTCTGTCACAGAAGAACAAGAACGGTGGCGGCCTTCGGGAAGACGGAAATAATAATCAAACGCAAATTGACCGAGGCCCAGCCCCGTGTGGTCATCCCTCCCACTGTACCTCGCCAACCACAATCATCCACATCATTAAATCCACAAAGTTTCAATGCCTCTTCAACGGCCTCAACACTGGCGCTTTTTCGTACATCACAGTGTGCTCCAAAACCATCACTCCTCTCAAGCCATACGCCAAACGCTTTCACCTGCATCCATTCACCCATACTCTGTAGGACAAACGGCCGGTGTGATTGCACCAGTCCGCGCAATCAACCAAGAGTTGTGTCTTCTGTGCCATCCAGCCTCACCATCGACGGTGAAACCTTGGACATACAAAAAGGAGATCATAACGCAACGCATCGAATGTCGTGATCGCTTCGCTCAGCATGCTGATGGAAATAAGCGAATTCGGTTCAGAACATGGTGCTACACACTGCCTGAAACATCATCACAGCTGTATAATCACAAGAGGAGTCAACAGCTTGACGTGCATGATATCTTGTCGTGCTTCAAGAAATGTTGGTAGGTGCAAGCACAGAAGAGCTGGAGTAACGAAAAAGAGCGTCTGCTCCCAGACGCGTGTATGTGCTGCATTTGCGCTCGACGCTTGAGAAAGCATGCAAGCGGCATCCAGCTTGAGTCAGACAACGGCGCTGTATTCCACAGGCAAAAGACAACCTCAACGGCGCGGATTGCCAGTTTCCATCTTATCGACACATCAAAGCCGCCAACAGAACAAAAGAATCCCACGCAGACTTATGTGCATCAAAAGACCACTCTACCCAAATCCGCGGTGTGGCAGCGGAACACGGCGATATCGAGAACACTGCATAACAGCCAAGAGAACAAACAAACACAAGCATGTGCTGAGACGCTCTGATTCCTGCCCCGTTTGCGATTTTACGCGTTTACGTGTCTGCTCAAAGAAACAACAACGAAGAACGAAGGGAGAAACAGAAATGCCCAGCTTCTGGCGGTACTGCTCTCCACTCCACATAGCAGACGCTCCTACACACACATAATCTGTTCCTCCCTTTACTGCATGCCACGCAAAAAGGCGCACGCTTTCGAACTCCAGCAAACACATTCCAACCTGCTGTGGCGGAGGGAACTCCGATTGCTCACAAACGTTTCTTCCCCGAGAACGCCATGAAGCTGTTCGATATTTCTTCCTCCCAGAAGACAAATAATGCAATAAA
>NW_013544072.1:0-2006 GCF_000499545.2 Eimeria tenella
CGGGGGCCCCCCAGATATCCCAGGGGCCCCCTCGAGGCGCCCTTTTGCTGCTGCTGAATTAAAAGTGGTTTATTTGGGTCTTGTTTGTTTGCTGCTGCATGCTTTCCTAGAAGGCTGTAGCTAGCTGCTAGCTAGCTGGGTAGTTTGCTGGGATGCAGCAGGAATGAGGGCTGCTGCTGCTGCTGCTGCTGTTGCTGCTGCTGCGGCTTGCTGCTGCAGCTGTTGGTGCTGTTTGCTGCTGCTTTGTGCTGCTGCTGCTCGTTGTTGTTGCTGTTCGTTGTTGCTGCTGCGCTTTGCTGCTGCTGCTCTGCGCCTCCGTTGCTCTACTGTGCTCCAGCTGCGTTTTGCCGCTGTTGCTGCTGCTGCTCTTTGCTGCTGCTGCTGCTCCTTGCTGCCGCTGCTGGTGCCGCTGCTGCTCTTTGCTGCTGCTGCGGGGCAGGCTGCCGCTGCTCTCATTATGCATTTGCTGCTTCTCTTTATTTTTTACTTTTTAGTTTCTTTTTATCTCCTTTTGTCTCTTCCAATCTTTTTTCTATTTTCCTTTGATTTCATTTTATTTCATTATCTTTTTTGCTTTTTTTCCTTTTTTGTCTTTTCTTTTTGTTTCCTTTTTCCTTTTTCTTATTTTTCCAAAATCCCCTTTTTGCCTATTTGGTTTTTTGCTTCATTGCTGCAGCAGCAAGCTGCTGCAACAGCAAGAGGCAGCAGCAGCAAGATGCAGCAGCAGCAAGATACAGCAGCAGCAAGAAGCAGCAGCAAATAGCAATGGCAAGGAGCAGCAGCAAACAGAAGCAGCAAACAGCAGCAGCAAACTGCAGCAGCAGCTGTGGGACGTTTGAAACTTTTCTCTTTTTTCTTGCGTCTTTGTTTGCGTGGGGCTGCTGCGGGTGCTGCTGCTTCTACTGCTGCTGCTGCTGCTACTACTGCTGTTGCTGCTGTTGCTGCTGTTGCTGCTCTTACTGCTGCTGCTGTTGCTGCTCTTACTGCTGCTGCTGTTGCTGCTGCTGATGCTGCTCTTGTTGCTATCCTCTTCCCATGATTTGTGTCTCCTTCTGTCTCTAATTTATTTTCTACTTCGCTTCCCTGTCTTTGTTTTTTCAAAGTAGATCGTCTCCATATTATTTATGTCTTTCTGCTGCTGCTGCTGCTGCTGCTGCTGTTGCTGTTGCTGCTGCTCATCTCTTTCTGTTGCTGCTCGTTTCTCTCCTGTGTTGCTGCTGTGCTGCTGCAGTCTCCACCTGCTGCTGCCCCCATTTGGTGCTGCCTCTTTTCGCTGTGCAAATGCTGCAGCAGTCGTTGCCGGGTTTGCAAACTACAAAACCACTAAAAAGGGTTTAGGGTTTAGGGTTTAGGAGCCGGCAACGCAGGGGAAACTTGCACCTGCATGCCAGTGAAGGGCATTCAGCATTAAATGAGGGTTTACGGATTCGCCTGAGGCTGCGCATTTCAAGAGCTAGTGTTTAGGGTTTAGGGTTTAGGGTTTAGGGTTTAGGGTTTAGGGTTTTGGGCTTGGGGTTTGCGGGGAAGGCTCCTCGGGATGTCTCGCGCCCGTGAAGTGGAGAATTGGATTAAAAAGTGAAATAATTGAAATATAAATTAAAAATAAAAAATAAAAAGAATTAAAAAGGAGTTAAAGGAAGAAGTGCTCGCGGCGCTCAGGTGTATAGACACCTTGGTCACCTGCGGCGGAGCGCCACTCGGCGCGTTTCTTTTTGCCACAACTTTTCTATTTTTTGTTTATTTTAATTAATTACATTATCTTAAATGTTGATTTATTTCATTTGTCCAAATTATAACTCTTCCGGCGTCCCCCTTAGCCGCTCTTTCCTCTTTTCCGTCTCGCGGGGCCCCCCCAGCTGCTGCTGCTTCCCGCTCCAGGGGCTAGGGTTTAGGGTTTAGGGTTTAGGGTTTAACGTTTAGACCCTTAATTTAGCTCGCCTGCCTATGGCTGCGGCTTACCACTGCTGCCCAGCCTCTCAAGAAGCACGAGAGCCCTTGGGGGGCCC
>NW_013544073.1:0-2294 GCF_000499545.2 Eimeria tenella
GCTCAAACCCTAAACCCTAAACCCTAAATGAGCGGTTAAAGACAAATAAATAATAATTTTGTCAGCGCCCTCTTGAGGTGTACGTACACCTCGGCATCCCTGTGGGGTTGGCATTTTGTTTTAATTTTATTTTTACTTTTAAACTTCTTTTATTTTCCTTTTCCTTTTTGTCACTTTTCTCTTTTTGCTGCTTTGTTTGCTGCTGCTGCTGCTGCCGCTGCTGCGCCGCCTCCCCTCATTTATTCTTCTTCCTTCCTCCTCTTGCCTTAGGAGCTGCCTTTGCCTTCCCTTTGCTGCTGCCTGCTGCTGCTGCTGCTGCTGCTGCTGCTCTTGCTGCGCCGCCTCCCCTGCCCCTTCTCCCTCTTGCTGCTCCGGGTGCAGCAGCTGCTGCAGCAGGAGCAGCAGCAGCAGCAGCGCCTCGCTTGGCTGCCAGCATACCCAGGGGCATCTCTTCTTCACTGCTGCTTTCTGCTGCTGCTTCTGCTGCTGCTGCAGCTTCTGCTACTGCAGTTGCCTCTGTTGCTGCCGTTGCTGCTTCTGCTTCTGCAGCTGCTTCTGTTGCTTTTGCTGCGGATTCTGCTGCTGCATCTTCTGCTGCAGTTGCCGCCTCCGTTGCTGCTGACTCTGCAGCTGCTGCTGCTGCTGATGCTTCTGTGGCTACTGCTGCTGCTGCTGATGCTTCTGTGGCTACTGCTGCTGCTGCTCCCGCTTCAGCTTCTTTTGCTGCTGCTGTTGCGTCTGCTGCTTCTGCTTCTGCTGCGTCTGCTGCTGCTGCTGCCTGCGTTGCTGCTGCTGCCGTTTCCGCTCTTTCCGAGGAGTCTGCATCTGCTGCTGCGCCGCTTGCCCCTTCTGCCTGCTGCTGCTGCTGCTGCTGCTGCTGGTCCATAGGTTCAGCATCAGTGCTCGCTGCAGCTTCAGGCAGTTCCCTTTGCTGCTGCTCTTCTGCTGCTGCTGCTGCTGCTGGGGACTTGGCACTGCTAGCTTCGCTGTCGGCAGCAGGCAGGTCTGCCTTGTGGTCTTGCAGCTGCTGCTGCTCTTGCTGCTGCTGCTGCTCTTGCTGCTGCTCTTCCTGCTGTTGCTGCTCTTCCTGCCGATCTTGCTGTTGTTGCCGCTCTTCCTGCTGCTGCTGCTCTTCCTGCTGCTGCGTTTGCTCCTCCTGCGGCTGTTGCTCATGCTGAGGCTCTTGCTGCTGTTCTTGCTGCTGCTCCTGCTGCTCCTGCTGCTGCGTCTCCTCATTTTCTGTCTCACTGTTGCTTTCTGCACTGCCGGACTCTGCTGCTGCTACTGCTGCTGCTGGTCTCTTTAGTCTCCTTCTCTTTGAGTTGCTGCTGCTCTCCTTGGCAGCTCCTCTCCTTCTCTTTTTGCTGCTGCTCTTTTTGCTGCGTCCTGCTGCAGCAACAGCAGCATCCGCTGCTGCTGCTGCTGCTGCATCCTCAGGCTCGCTGCTGCCGCTTCCGAACAACTCTGGGCGGTCTCCAGTTCCGCTGCTGTCCTGCTGCTGCTGCTGCTCTTGCTGCTGCTGCTCCTGCTGCTGCAGCTGCTGCTCCTTTTCATCTTCTGCAGCAGCAGGATCTGCTGCTGCTGCTGCTGCTGCTGCGTCACTCAAGACCTCACCATCAGCAGCAGCAAGACCTGCAGTTTCCCCTGCGTCGCTGCTGTCGCGTCTGCTTTGCTCCTGCTGCAGCTGCTGCAGCTGCTGCTGCTGCTGCTGGTGCTGCCGCTGCAACTTGTCTAGCTGCTTTCGCAATTGCTGCTGCTCGTGCTGCTGCTCTTCCAACTGCTGCTGCGCGTCCCTAAGCTGCTGCTGCAGCGCCTTCTTCTCAGCTGCTGCTGCTGCTGCTGCTGCTTTTGCTTCTTCTGCTGCTTCCTTCGCCTTCGAGCTCTCTCGGGCCTGCATAACTTGCTGCCGCCGCAGCTGCTGCATCTCCTGCTTCATCCTGAACAAGTAAACCCTAAACCCTAGACCCTAAACCCTCATCCCCGGCTCTGCAGACTGGAGGCCGGTGGAAGTGGTGCAGCGTCCCTACGCCAAGCAGTGTTCTGCCCAAGAAAAAAGGGTTTAGGGTTTAGGGAATAGAAATTAGGGTTTAGGGTTTAGGATTTAGGGTTTGGAGCTTACTTGACTTTCTCGGCTTCTAGTTGGTCGTTTTTGTTTTTGAGATCATCAATGCAGGCGTTTAGCGACTCTAGCTGCTCCTGAAGATAAATCCAATGCCTAAACCCTAAACCCTAAACCCTGCTGCTGCTGCTGCTGCTACTACTGCTGCTGCTGCCATAGGCGCCCTGCCGCCCCC
>NW_013544074.1:0-2261 GCF_000499545.2 Eimeria tenella
GCTGCAGCAGCAGCTGCTGCTGCTGCTGTTGCTTCTGCTGCTCACACGCTGCTGCTTGCTGCTGCCGCCGCAGCCTGACGGCTTCTGATCGGCACAGCGCCACGGCTGCCTCCGGTGTCTGCACAAAGCCCTAAACCCCAAACCCTAAACCTTAAACCCTAAACCCTAAACCCTAAGCGTTTGGCCCCATATTTGAACCCCAGGTATCACTTGAAACAATATCAAGTCTTGCTGCTTCTGCTGCTGTTGCTGCTGCCGCTGCTGCTGCTGCTGCCCGTACTTGTGGCTGCTGCGCGTAGGGCAGTGCTGCCGCTACTTTGTCCAGCAGCAGCTGCTGCTGCTGCTTTGCTGCGTCTCTTCTTTCTTCCGCCTTAAGTCCATCTGCTGCTGCAGCAAGCTCTTGCTGCAGCTGCTGCTGCAGCAGCAGCTGCTGCTGCTGCAGCTCATTTACTTTGTTGCACACGGCTTGCCTCTTTTCGCCCTTAACCTGCAGCAGCAGAAGCAGCAGCCACAAAGCATTAGCAGCAGCAGCAGCAGCAGTCGCTTCGAGAGCAGCAAGAAGACCAGCGGCTTCAGCAGCAGAAGCAAAAGTGCAGCGAAATCCGCAGCAGCAGCAACAAAAGCAGCAGCAACAAGAGCAGCGGCAGCAACATTGTCCCCAGCTTCAGCAGCAACAGCAGCCACAGCAGCAGCAGCAGCGGTGGCAGCAGCAGCACCAGCAGCAGCAGCTAACTTTATATTCCTCTGAAATTTTTTCAAAAAGCTCTTCAAGCTCTTCCAGAGGCTCCTCAAATACGAAAGCTTCATCTTCCTCTTCTTGCTGCTGCTGCTGCTGCTGCAGTTGCTGCTGCAGCTGCTCCAGCTTCTGCTGATGCATCGCCTGCATTTCCTCAGCGACTTGCAGCTGCTGCTGCTGCTGCTGCGCCCGCCGCAGCAGATCTGCTGCTGCTGCAGTCACCTCTTCGAGCTCCTCAACCGTTTGCTGCTGCTGCCTGCAGCAGCAAAAACGGCGGGCGGCTGCAGCAGCTGCTGCTGCCCCTGCTGCTAGGGTTTAGGGTTTAGGGTTTGAAGGGCAAATTTGAGGGTATAGAGCTTAGGGTTTGCATCTCTAGTCCTTCCCAGTTCTACTCGAGGACTTTAAGTCTTAGGGTTTAGGGTTTAGGGTTTAGGGTTTACTCAATTTGGCGCTGCGTGTCGTCTATGGCTTGCTGCTGCTGCTGCAACTGCGTCTGCAGAGCTGCTGCTGCTGCTCTGTGGACATCAAGAAGCCGCAGATCGCTTTCTCTGTCCTTCAGCTCCATCACGTGCACCTTCCTGCAGCATCAGCAGCAGCAGCAGCAGCAGCAGCAGACTGAGAGCTGCAGCTGCGCCAGCAGCAAGAGCAGCAGCAGCAGCAGCAGACTGAGAGCTGCACCTGCGCCAGCAGCAAGCGCAGCAGCTTGAACAAGCATCAGCTTCCGCGGCAAAGCAGCAGCAGCACCAAATCAACAGCAGCAAAGCAGCAGCACAGCAACAAAGCAACAGCAGCCACGCCAGCAGCAAACCAGCAGCAGCAGCAGCAGCAGCAGCAGCAGCAGCAACCTTGCTGCCCGTATGGCGAGGAGGGCCTTGGCGTATCTGGTGGCAGCAAAAAGAGAATCAAATCTTTTCTTTAAAGTGGCCATGTCCCCCATGGGCCAGCAGCTTTCCTCTTGGTGGCAAAACACCACGTGCTCCAGAACTGCCCGCGGGATTTCTGAGCAGCAGCAGCAGCAGCAGTAGCAGCAGCAGCAGCAGGAGCAGCAGCGAGCAAAGCAGGCGGCGCGGCAGGGATACAGCAGCAGTAGCCGCGGCGGTGGCAGCAAGAGCGGCAGCAGCAGCAGCAGCAACAGCAGCAGTAACAGCAGCAGCAGCAACAGCAGCAGCAGTAGCAGCAGCAGCAGCAGCAAGTTACCCAGCAGCGCCGTGAGCTGCTCGTCTATATTGGCGCATTTGTGGCTTATCGAAGCAACTTGTCCTTCTGCGTTTTTTATCTGCAGCACTGCTTCCAGCGCCTGCAGCAAACAGCACACAGCCTGCTGCTGCTGCTGCTGGTGCTGCTGCTGCTGCTGCTGCTACTTGCGCGGCTGGTGGTGGTTAGGGCTCCGCTTCTGGCCCTGCTGCTGTGCAAACTAGTGCTGCTGCCTGCTTCTGCGTTATGCTGCAGCCCCTGCAGCAGCAGCAGCAGCTTTTCTGTTTGAAGCAGCAGCAACAGCAGCCTGTGGGTCCACAGCAGCTGCAGC
>NW_013544075.1:0-2530 GCF_000499545.2 Eimeria tenella
CGGGGCGGCTTTGCGGGCTCGCGGGCTTGTTTGGGTTGCTAGGGATTGCTGAGGGGCTAGGGTTTGTTGGGGGTTGTTAGGGTTTATTGGGGGTTTTGGGGGGTTGTTGGGGTTTTTTAGGGTTTATTGGGGGTTGTTAGGGTTTACCAGGGTTTGTGGGGTTTTTAGGGGCTTGTTGGAGGTGATTAGGGTTTAGCGTAGGTTTTAAGAGGGCGTGCTAGGGTTTAGGGTCATTTGGGATTCGGCGAATTAGGTTTTGGAGGGGATCTAGGGTTTTGAGGGGCATTAGGGTTTGGAGTGGGAATTAGGGTTTTGGGGAAGAATCAGGGTTTAGATAGGAGAATCAGGGTCTGAGGGAGAACCAGCCTATGAGGGCAAGTTAGGGTTTTGAGGGTTCATTAGGTTTTGGGGGTTCATTAGGGTTTTTTTGGGAACAGGATTTTGAAGGTTCATTAGGGTTTTAATGAGCATCAGGGCTTCGAGGGTTCCTTGTGGTTTTGAGGGTTCCTTGTGGTTTTGGGGATTAATTAGGGTTTTGCGGGTTAATTAGGGTTTAGGGTTTAGGGTTTAGGGTTTGCGGCGTGCAGGCGAACCCGGCGTTGTACGTGTTGCGGGAGCGGATTCGCAAGGGTTTGCAGTTGTACTCTTCGGAGCCCACGGAGCCTTATTTGAATTCGCAAAACTATGGAGAGTTGTTTTCTAATCAAACAGTTTGGTTTATAGATGACACAAATGTCTACAGGGTCACAATTCACAAAACCTTCGAAGGAAACCTCACCACCAAACCCGTCAACGGAGTCATCTTCATCTTCAACCCCCGCACAGGTCCGCCTTCGAGGGTTTGTCAGTGCCTTATTAGGGTTTGTCAGTGCTTTATTAGGTTTTGTCAGTGCTTTATTAGGTTTTGTCAGTGCTTTATTAGGGTTTATCACTGGTTTGTTAGTGTTTATCAGTGGTTTATTAGGGTTTATCAGTGGTTCATTAGGGTTTATCAGTGGTATATAAGGGTTTATTAGGGTTTGAGGGGAGGTAGATTAGTGCCTGGTAGTGAACCCTGGTTTTTTTACCCCTGGTGGAACTGGGTTGGGGGCCCCCCTGGGGCCCCCCGGGGCCCCCGAGTTCGCGTTGTGGCTGTTTTTGGCTGTGTTCCTCGTTTGGGGGCCCCCCCTTGTGACCGCTCGTTGGAAAGCTCTCTTTGTGTTTGAGTTAATGGCATGAATGGCATAAATGGCAAGAATGGCATAAATGGCAAGGATGGCATAAATGGCGTAGGTGTTGTGGTGAGGTGTGGGTTGCAGGTCAGCTGTTTCTGAAGATAATTCACACGTCGGTGTGGGCGGGGCAGAAGCGGCTGACGCAGCTGGCGCGGTGGAAGACTGCGGAAGAAGTGGCTGCGCTGATTCGGTCTTTGCCTGTGGAGGAGCAGCCGAAGCAAATCATTGCAACTCGAAAGGGAATGCTGGACCCCCTGGAAGTGCATTTGCTGGACTTTCCCAACATCGTGATCAAAGGCAGCGAACTCAACCTCCCCTTCCAGGCCCTCATGCGCATTGAGAAGTTCGGCGATATGATCCTCAGAGCGACGCAGCCGGAGATGGTTCTCTTCAACATGTTCGACGACTGGCTCAAGTCCATCTCCGCCTACACCGCCTTCTCCCGCCTCCTGCTGCTCCTCCGCGCGCTCCAAGTACTGCTGCTGCTGCTGCTGCTGCTGCTGCTGCTGCCGCTGCTGCTGCCGCTGCCGCCGCTGCTGCTGCTGGTGCTGGTGCTGGGTGTGGGGCCCGGACGGGTTGGCGAGCTGTGGAGGCGCCGTTCGCGCGCAGCCAGGCTTGTTCTTGCCGCCGCTGCTGCTGGTTCGCGGCGCGCGGGTAACTGCCGCTGCTGCTGCTGCTGCGCTGCTGCTGCGCTGCCGTGGCGCCGGCGCAGGTGAACACGGAGCGCGCGAAGGTGCTGCTGCGTCCGCACAAGTCAGTGGTGACGCAGCCGCACCACATCTGGCCGTCGCTGACGGACGAGGAGTGGATCCACGTGGAGGTGGGCCTGAAGGACCTGATCCTGGGAGACTACGCGAAGAAGAACAACGTGAACGTGGCGTCGCTGACGCAGTCGGAGATCCGGGACATAATCCTGGGGATGGAGATCGCGCCGCCGTCGCTGCAGCGGCAGCAGATCGCGGAGATCGAGGCGCAGGCGCGGGAGCAGCAGCAAGTGACCTCCACCACCACCCGCAGCGTCAACATCCACGGAGAAGAAATGATTGTGGCCACGCAGTCTCCCCACGAACAGCAAGTGTTCAGTTCCAAGACGGACTGGCGCGTGCGCGCGATCTCCGCGGCGTCGTTACACCTCAGGACGCGCCACCTGTACGTGTCTTCGGAGGCGGTGGCGCCCGCGGGGTGTACGTACATCCTGCCGAAGAACCTGCTGAAGAAGTTCATTTCCATCGCGGACCTGCGCACGCAGATCGCCGCCTTCATGTACGGCGCCCCGCCGCCCCCGGACCCCAGCAGCAGCAGCAGCAGCAGCAGCA
>NW_013544076.1:0-2005 GCF_000499545.2 Eimeria tenella
GGTCTAGGGTTTAGGGTTTAGGGTTTAGGGTTTAGGGTTTAGGGTTTAGGGTTTCTGCGGCCTGCAGGTAGGCCCTCTTACTTGCTGGAGACGACCAGCGAGCGCTCCCTCATCTACGGGCTGCTAAACCCTATAGTACTTCTTGCTTTCTACAAGTAAACCCTAAACCCTAAACCCTAAACCCTTTGGCAGCAGCCGCTGTCTCTAGCCCTAAGAAGTCGCTTGTGTATCCCGAACCCTAAACCCTAAACCCTAAACCCTGCTGCAGGCGGGAAACGGAAGGTCTGGTAGTAGTGGGAAGATTTTGGTTGGGCTTTTAAGGCTAGGGTTTAGGGTTTAGGGCTTGGGTTTTAGGGTTTAGGGTTTAGGGTTTAGGCTTTTGAACTTTGGCTCTGTACAGGTTTGTGGAAGAACACCGCCTGCAGCAGCTGACAGCGATGAAACCCATTAAGAAGTACGCAGCAGCAGCAGCAGCAACTGCAGCAGCAGCAGCAACTGCAGCAGCAGCTGCTGATGCTGCTGCTGCAGCTAAAATGGCAGCATCAGCAGCCGGATTAGCAGCAGCAGCAGCAGCAGCGCATCACTGCAGTGGCTTGCGTGTCTACTATTAGTAATTCGAGGCTCTGGATTTCGAAACCTCGAGTTAGGGTTTAGGGTTTAGGGTTTAGGGTTTAGGGTTTGTTGCTGCTGCAGGGGAGAATCGTCAGTGCTGAAGCCCCAGGCCCGCGGAGAGTATATATACTTGCTGCACACTTTGGCTTCCTTTGCCTACTCAAAGCCATTCCTGTCCAAAGTAAACCCCAAACCCTAAACCCTAAACCCTCATTTGTGTTTCAGCGTCCCTGCAGTACGCCGCACTGCCCCTGAAGTCCCGTTCCCTTCTCCTGCCCGCAGCTCCTCCTCCGCGTGCAGGCTTTCCCCCAGAACTTAGGGTTTAGGGTTCAGGGTTTGGGTCTAGGGTTTAGGGTTTAGGGTTTAGGGTTTAGGGTTTGCGGGTAGGCGAAACGCTCGTTTTTCGAGCGGCGGCTGGTGCAGCCCTGCGCATGCGTTCTTTCCTTCTTTGAAGTTCCCCCGGAGGCTCTGGGGGTGCAGCAGCTGCTGCGGCCTGGGGGGCAGCTAGCTAGCCAGCTAGCTAGCCAGCTAGCTAGCCAGCAGCTAGCTAGCCAGCTAGCTAGCCAGCTAGCTAGCCAGCTAGCCAGCCCGCCGGCCCCTCGCTGGCGGCGCATGCGCCGCGCCAGCGAGGTGAGCGACTCTTTCGAGGACAGCAGCAGCGAGCAGCAGCAGCAGCAGCAGCAGCAGCACTGCCGCAGGAGGACCCGCAAGCAAAGGAGGCGCTCTAGAAGCGACAAATACAGGAAGCAGCAGCAGCAGCAGCGGCAGCGCAGCGGCTCGCCCTGCGAGCAGCAGCTCCGGGCAGCAGCAGCAGCAGCAGCAAGCCGCGGCAGGAGAGACGCAGCAGCAGACGAGCAGCAGCTGACTTGGGATGTTGCTGCTGCTGCTCTTTCAAGGGGCAGCAGCAGCAGCAAAGCTGCATGCAGCAAATTCTTAACTGCAGCAGCAGACTGGCTCCTCGAGCTGCTGCTGCCCCTGTGGGAGGACTTCAGGGGATCGACGCTCGTAAGCGCTTAGGGTTTAGGGTTTAGGGTTTAGGGTTTAGCGCTTAGGGTTTAGGGTCTAGGGTTTAGGGTTTAGGGTTTAGGGTTTAGGGTTTAAAGACTGCAGCGCGGCTATTGTCGGCCTCTCTCTTTCAGTCTGCCTTTTCATTTTTAATTAGTTATTTTTAGTTATTTATTTTTAGTTAATTTGTTTTAATTAATTATTTTAAATTAATTATTTTTAATTGATTAATCTAATTTAATTAAAAAAAGTATCCGTTGCCTCGTTTGCTGCTACAATGAATTATTATTCTTCAGTTGCTTATTTCTCATCTTTTATCAATATTTATGGTGAAGAATTGAATGTTTATTATTGTTCATTATTTATTATTATTATTATTATTATTATT
>NW_013544077.1:0-2489 GCF_000499545.2 Eimeria tenella
ATGAAGCAGCAGCACAACACAAACATGCTGCTGCTGCTGCTGCTGCTGCTGCGGCTGCTGCGGCTGCTCTTGCTGCCGCTGCAGGTGCAGCTGCTGTGGTTCCTGCTGCTGCTGCTGCGGAGTTGTTGCGGGACAGAGAGCGCAGCACCAAGGCCTCCCCAAAGCCTAAACCCTAAACCCTAAACCCTAAACCCTAACCCCCCACCTCCTATCTCATCAAGGCCGATGATCGAATGCTCTGTTTTCCCATCGCGCACGAGAACAGCCTGCGCGCCCAAACACGCTTTTAGGGTTTAGGGTTTAGGGTTTGCAAGAAGACAGTAAAGCAGCAATCCCTTGCAGACGTAAACCCCAATCCCTAAACCCTAAACCCTAAACCCTAAACCCTAATTAACTCACAGTGGGGAGACACCAGATTTTCAGTCCTGCAAAAACAAACCCACACTTCCTCCTTCGTTAGCTAGGAAGCCATCCAAGCTGGCAGCTAGCTAGCTAGCTAGTTTTCTGGCTAGATAGCTAGCTAGCTAAGCAGCCAGCTAGCTAGCTTGCTAGCTAGCTAGCTAGCTAGCCAGCTAGCTAGCTAGCTAGCCAGATAGCTACCTAGCTAAGCAGCCAGATAGCTAGCTAGCTAGCTAGCCAGATAGCTAGCTAGCTATCCAGATAGCTAGCCAGATAACTAGCTACCTGCCACAGGTATGTGGCTAGCTAGCCAGTTGACAAGCTAGCTAGCTATGAAGGTGAAAAGCTAGCTAGCTAAATGGGCAGCTAGCCAGTTCGCTGTGGAGGGTTTGAGGCGGCGGTCTCGCAGCGTGGGGGCCGCGGGACTGGCGAGGGTTTAGGGTTTAGGGTTTAGGGTTTACGTTCGGCGAGGAAAGGAGCCTTTTCCGCGTCAATTGCGCAAACCCTAATTGAGAGGTTTCTTTTTGCAAAGTCCCTCCAAACGGCCCAGAGCTTTTCCAGGAGGGCAAAGGTGGGGCGGAAGAACAGCAGCACCTAAACCCTCGAACAGCCACCGAGGGTTTAGGGTTTAGGGTTTAGGGTTTAGGGTTTGGGCGGGCGAGGGCTAGGGTTTCGGCACGCAGCGGCGGCCAGGCGGAGCCGCAGCAGCAGTCTGCAGCAGCTAATGGCCTTTGCGGGAGCTAGGGTTTAGGGTTTAGGGTTTAGGGTTTACTAGGAGTTTGGACTTCTTGGCGAGCTCGAAGAACTGCTTCTCCTCGTGCAGCTCTGTGACTGTGCCGTGGCCCTCCTGCAGCAGCTGCTGCTGCTGCTGCAGCAGCTTTTTTCTTTGCTGCCGAATCCTCTCGAGTTCATCCTCTGAGTCCTCCTCCCGCTGCTGCCGCCGCTGCTGCTGCTGCTGCTGCTGCTGCTGCTGCTGCTCCAGTGCTGCATCTATTGCTGCTTCCTTCTCCTGCAGCGCCCGCAGCACCTGCTCCTCCACGCACTTCTCTATGAGGGCAGCGCCCCCCTTCCCAGACGCCATCCCTAAACCCTAAACCCTAAACCCTAAACCCTGAGTCCTCGTGTGTGTGTGTGTGTGCAGCAGCAGCCAGAACGGTCTGCAGGTCGTAAGACACCATGAAGGGGGCGGCTGTCCGCTTAGGGCTGCTGCTGCTGCTGCTGCTGCTGCTGCTGCTGGTGTTTCTTGGTGGTGGTAGTTGCTGCTGCTCCTGCTGCACCGTCCGCTGCTGCTGCGCTTCCTGCTGCTGTTGCTGCTGCTTCAGTTGAGGTGTATCTAATCCTCAAAAAATTGATAAAACGAATCAAAGATTAATTAATTTGCTGCTGCGCGTTCATTGCTTTTGCTGCATGCAGCCCGGGGGCCCCCGGGGCCCCTGAGAACCACCCAAGGCGAAATGGAGCGGAGCGGCTGTGCTGCACCAGAACAGGAGCAGCAGCAGCAGCAGCAGCAGCCAAAGCTGCTGCAGCAACAGTGCTTAATGAATCTAAAATGTTGAAAATCAATAGAATATTAAGAAATAATTTGAAATGAGTAATCAAGACGCAGACAGTATGTGTTTACGCACGTTCCGGTAAGCTGCTGCCGGCTGCTGCGCTACTGCTGCTGCAGCAGCAGCAGCAGCAGCAGCGCATGCAGCAGCAACAGCAGCCGCAGCAGTGGCCTGCTCGGGCGAACTTTGTGAGCAGCAACGCCTTTTGGGAAACTCTATTTTCTAATCAACTGTTTCTGTGACTATCAAAGCTGCAGCGGGACCTTTTGTTGCAGCAGCAGCAGGCCGTAGAGGCAGCAGCAGCAGCAGCAGCAGCAGCCCTAAGCGGACAGCCGCCCCCTTCATGGTGTCTTACGACCTGCAGACCGTTCTGGCTGCTGCTGCACACACACACACACACGAGGACTCAGGGTTTAGGGTTTAGGGTTTAGGGTTTAGGGATGGCGTCTGGGAAGGGGGGCGCTGCCCTCATAGAGAAGTGCGTGGAGGAGCAGGTGCTGCGGGCGCTGCAGGAGAAGGAAGCAGCAATAGATGCAAGAT
>NW_013544078.1:0-2468 GCF_000499545.2 Eimeria tenella
CGGGGGCCCCCAAGAGGACCCATAAGGGGGCCTCAGAGGCCCAAGGAAGACCCAGGAGCCTTAAAGGGTTTTAAGAAACCTTCAGGGCCCCTGGGACCCTGAGGGCCCCCATAGTACCCTCAGGGGCCCCCAAAGGCCCCGAAGGGCTTCAGGGGGCCCCTAAAGTGCTTTGGGGAACCCCTAAGAGGCCCCAGGTGACCCTGTGGGGCCCCGCGGAGGCCCCATGAGGCCTTGGGGGCCCCACGGGGCTTAACCCTTTATTGCATGCACTCTAAAGTCCCTTTGGAAACTTTGGGCTTTATAAGAAGACCCAAAACATATGTTACAAGCGCAAGTGGGGGCCCCCATGAGGACCCCAGTGAGGCCCCACAGGGGCCCCTGAGGGGCCCCACAGAGGCCCCTGTGGGGCCCCACAAAGCCTTCTGCTCCGTCTATGCTAAACCCCCAAACACTAAACCCTAAACCCTAGACCCTTGGATTGCGAGATTTAGCTCTTTGCCCGACCCCTCTTCTGCGTCTACTCTGGGCCTGCCCCCTGTTCCTGTTCTAAACCGCAAACCCTAAACCCTAAACCCTAGAGGAGCTGTTTGAGGTGCAAATACAAGTGCAAGACAGAACAGACGACACTTTCCTCTTCAGTGTGTCACGAGCTGGCCCTTTATGAGTTCTTTCGCTAGCTGGCTTGTGCAGCGGCTAGCTAGCCCGTTGGCTAGCTAGCCAGCTAGCTAGCTAGCTGTAAATAGCCAGCCAGCCAGCTAGCTGGCTAGCTAGCTAGCTGTATACTTCCGGCCTGCTGGCCAGCCAACCCACCGAGGTGGCTGGCTAGCTAGCTAGGTAGCTAGCTAGCTAGCTAACCACCCAGCGAGCCAGCTAGCCAGCTAGCTAGCTAGCCGGAGAGGCGCCGCAAAGCTCCCGAGAAAGTCCCCCAAATGCTGTGGGGCAGAACGCCAGAAAGACGCCTCCAAAGTTAACCGCCCATCGAATTGAATTTTAATTTAAATTAATTTGAATAAACTTTTCACATATTCTAATGCATGCAAATCCGCACAGGGGCTGCGCGCGAAGAGGCTGCCGCAGCTGCAGAACTAGTTCGCAAAGAAATATAAATTTGAATAAATGCAGAGAAAGAAAAGATTAACAATTCACATAAAAGATAATTGAGACGGAGACTTTAGCAGAATGAATAAATACAAACATGCAAATGAACAAGACGGCAAATTTGCAAGTTTCAACAAATACACCCAAGACGCGCTGCAAATAGACCTCTCGGCGCAAAAGGTAAAAATTAATATTGTCGGCGCATTAAAAGGCTTTACTTGGATTTAAATGTGCCACACGCAGTCGCAAACACGGACCATAAAATGCGCGCAAACAGCCGGTGTACGTACACCGCAGATGCCCGTACACCGCAGCTGTGCATGCACCTGCTGTGTACGTACACCGCGGCTGTGCATGCGCCTGCGGTGTACGTACACCCCAGAACCCATACCACAGGCTCCTTTCAAAAATATAATCCATCAATGCATGCAACGAGGACCAGAGAACAATTATTTAGGGGCATTAAGGCAACTTATTTAATGCTTAAATCCACATGGGCAGCTTTACGAAATTGCATGCGGCATTTGCAGTGTACGTACAGCGCGCCTACATGCACATGCGTTTTCGATGCGCGCATTTCAGGGAGCGACTTAAGTGTTTTGGCGTCTGAATTCCCTTTTATTTATTTTATTATTTATTTCATTCTTATTTACTCAATTTTATTCCATTTCACTTTACTTTTGTTTTAAACATGCACAGCCGTGAACACACATATGCCGCCGACGCGAACACAAAAACCAGCGCCATTTTTAGGAGACCCTTGAGGGCCCCTCAGGGGACCCCAGGGCGCCCCCTGGGGGCCCCTAGGGGGCCCTTTGTGGCGGCTTTCTTGGGCGCCTTGGGGGCCCCTTGGGACCTCCTCGGGCCCTCACAAGGGCCCCCAACTGGGCCTCCCAAAGGGTATTTTAGGAACACCAAAGAACCCATTTGGGGCCTCTCTGAGGGGCCCCCTGGGCCCCCGGGGGTTCTGTTGAGAACCCCTTGGGGCCCCTCGAAGGAGCCTTCGCGGGGCCCCCTTTTGGGGCCCCTGCTAATGTGTGTTGCTCTTTTTCCCATCTTTTTTCTAATCCCCTTTATTCCTTCTTTTGGACTCATTTGTCTCAACTTCCCCATCCTTGAGTCTTTCTTTTTTCTCATTTATTTCATTTTCTCATTTATTCTTTCATTTATTTCATCTCTTGTCTCATTCATTTCTACCATCCCCCCCTAGACATTGCATGCGCCCCGCGGGCCATCTTGTTCACAACTTGCCGTGGAGGCCCCTGTGGGGGCCCCCCCCTGGGGGCCCCCCTGGGGGCCCCCCTGGGGCCCGTCTTCGAGCGCCAGGGGCCCCGCGGGCTGCGCTGCTGCTGCTGCTGCTGCTGCTGCTG
>NW_013544079.1:0-2321 GCF_000499545.2 Eimeria tenella
CCCCTTGAGGCGGGGCTGCTGCGGTAGCTGCTGCAGCTGCTGCAGCTACTGCAAGTGCAGCTGCTGCTGTCGCTGTCTGTGCTGCTGCGGGGAGACAAATCTGCTGCTGCAGGAGACAAGAGAAAGGGGGGCTGGGGGCAGCAGCCCGAAGCATGCAGCGACCTGAATGCAAAAGCAGCAGCAGCAGCAGCAGCAGCTTCGCAACTTGAGAAGATTACTTTGTTTGAAATTAAATTAAATGCAACTAAAGGGATAGTTCGAAAAAGCCCCACCTTAAAATCATTAAGGCGCATGCAAGCCCGTTGTTGTGACGCGGCGCTGCTGGCTCAAGCAGCAGCAGCAGCAGCAACAGCAGCGCGCTGCTGCTGCAGCATGGGCAGCAGCAAAGCCTCAGCTGCCCAACGTCTCGCCAGCTGCTGAGTGGCCCAGGCCCAGGGCCTCCGCTGCATGCGAAACGGACCTTGCAGGGGCCCTCTGGAAACAAAGTCCGAAATAAAACCTGCGGAAAGACTCTGTGAAAAGGGGGAAAATGCGAATTAATGGACTCACGGGGAGCTCCTGCAAGCGGCCGCTAGACCTTGGTGCTGTCTTGCAAGTTCAGCACTTCAAGTCTGAGGGGGCACTTCTCCCGAATTAACGACAAAATCCGCAGATTTCGACTTTGAAACATTTCACTTAAGCCGATAAATTAAGGCAGCGGGAGTGATCGGGGCGGGAACTTGAAATACCCTCGGCTGCACCGCCGACCACAGCCCTGGGCTGGCAGACCTAAAGGTGTTTCTGCTGCTGCTGCTGCTCCAATTGAACTATTTCCCGTATTTTTACAAAGAAATACATGTTTGCTTTCAACCTGTCGAAGAGATCGCCTTTTTAGACTGCGCTTTCCGCTAACACTCGCCCGAACTGCCGAGCGCTGCGGTGTACATGCAGGTCCCGGCAATCCGCACGCGAAAGCTGAATGTCTAGAGAGCGGCATTTTCTTTTAACTTGTGAATTTCGCCTTTCTTGCCTCTTGCACAGATTTAAAAGTACTTTTTATTTATGTAAAGATGCCTGCCGGAGCTGCGAAACAACTAGGCCCTTCGTGCTGACAGGAATCTTGAACGTGAAACCTCGTTCATATTTTTCGTTCCTTTCAAACGCAAACTTGCATGCGCAAAGCGGCAGAAAATCTGAAGAAGGCAAGCATTTTCTTTTTATTTCAGGAGGCACTTTTCGAGACAGAAAAGCCTCCGCTTCTGAGAGAAAAACGAAGGTGACCAGTGGACCTCAGCCCTCAGCCACACCGCTAGGAGTTAGCAGCTAAGTCTTTGCCTGTCTACGAGTTTTGCTGCTGTCTGCTGCGCTGCAAACTTTGCGTCTACTTCATTTGTCTTTGGAAAACAATTTGATCGGGTTCGCGATCTTCAAACAACAAAACAGATACAAAGAACTTCGCACCTTGGCGGCGATAGCAGCTACTGACAGACAAACGCTGCAGCAGCAGCAGCAGCAGCAGCAGCTGCTGCTGCTGCTGCTACTGCTGCAGCAAGACTCAGTGAATTCGTGAACCGCATTGATAGATATCCCGCAAGGCTTTGGCAGAGAGGCTGGGGTGTCTGCGCAAGGTCACCTGGGGCCCTGCAGCAGTTTTGAAGTTGCTGCTGATTTATTTTGTTTATTTTTTTTATTGTTAATTCCACAGATCTTGAAATGGGGGCCCCCAATCGGGGCTGGGGGGCCCCCCTGAAGGCTCACTGACAGCAGCTGGCTCCGCTGAAACCGCCACGCTGCTGCTGCTGCTGCTGCTGCTGCTGCTGTTGCTGCTGCTGCTGCTGCTACTCTTGTTGCTGCCGCTTCCTCCAGCAGCAGGCCCCATCTTGACTTCCCGCATGCAATGCAAATCCCCATTTTTAAATAAAAGGGCCTGCAGCAAAGAGGAGCGCGAAAGGCCCTAGGGGCCCCTAAGGGACCCCCTGGGGGCCCCTTGGGGGCCCCTAGGGGCCCCTGGGGGGCCCCTGGGGCCCCTTGGGGGCCCCTGGGGGCCCCAAGGGGCCCCCCGCTTGCTGCTGCTCATATAAGAAATCCGATCCCAACAAAGGGAAGCTGTCAGCAGCAAAGTTGAGGGCGCAGCAAACGCCTGATGGGGGGCCCCCAGAGACAGGGGCCCCCCTGCTCCCTGACACCAGTTTGGTACCCTGGGGGGCCCCCGGGGGGGCCCCCAAGGGGGCCCCTGGAGGCCCCTCTGGGGGGCCTCCCAAGTGAACTGATAGCCAAGCCCCTGGGCGAGGATGGGGACAGCTTTTAGCTGCGGAAAAGGCCGAGCTGCTGACGGAGAAGGG
>NW_013544080.1:0-1973 GCF_000499545.2 Eimeria tenella
CCTCGGCGCTAAGAGCTGAAGACTGTCGCGGCTTACGGTGGGCCTTTTCTTGGAGACCGCACGGCTCTCTGCCTGGCTGCCCACGGGCTTTGCTGCTGCTGCTGCTGGTGCTGCTGCTGCTGCTCCTGGTGCTGCTGCTGCTGCTGCTGCTGGCTCAGCAGCAGGGGCCCCCCCCTCGTCAGCACTCAGCTCCATTTCGCTGTTCTCCCGGCAAACAATTTCCCCCTCCTCGCTCGACGCGTTTGCTGCACAAACCCTAAACCCTAAACCCTAAACCCTAAACCCTAAATCCTAGCGCTTGCTGCGCCTTGAAGGCCCACTGCTCAGGGCAGACCCTAAACCCTCAAAAGGAGGCCTGCACTCGCGTTGCATCTGCAACTACAGCTCGTCCTCAGGGCTTAGGGCTTAGGGTTTAGGGTTTAGGGTTTAGGGTTTAGTGTTTCGGGTTTACAGCTGGAGTCCGAGGCCTTGCTCTGCAGCTGCTTCATCCGCGCCCGCCGCGCCCGGATGTCAGAGAGAGCCTCCAGCCGGCCTGAAACACCCAAACCCTAAACCCTGAACCCTAAACCCTAAACCCTAAACCCTAAATCGACGAGATGCTGCGGGGGAGACAGAGCGAAAAAGGGAGACAGAAGGGGACAAAAAGAGACAAAGAAAGAGACAAATAAGGAAACAAAAAATGAAACAAAACACGAAAAAGAATTAGAAAAAGACAAAAGATAAAAATATAGAAGAAGAATCCGAAAGAAGGCCCCAGAAAGAGACAAAAGGGGCCCCAAAAAAGGGACAAAGAGGGGACAAAAGGGTACAGAAAAAGGACCCAAAAAGCGGACAAAAGGGGCCCCAAAAAGGGTTTGGAAGGAAACAAAAAGCCCCAAAACGGGGACAAAAGGGCCTTAAAAAGAAGCCTTAAAAAGGGCTTAGAAGGGTTTAAAATAGCACTAAAAAAGGGTTTAAAGATACCCCCAAAAGGAGTTTAAAAGGACAATAAAAAGGGTTTAAAAGGCCCTCAAAAAGGGTTTAAAAGTGCTCTGAAAGGATTTGAAAATACCCTAAAAAGGGGTTTAAAGAGCTCCCGAAAAGGGTTTATAGTGGCGTTAAGAGGGTTTGGAAAACCCTGAAAAGGGGTTTAGAAAGCCCTTTAAAAGGGTTTGGATGTGGGGCCAGAAGGGCAAAAGGAGACAGTTGTTTACCGTCTCTTCTGTCCCTTTCATTCTTCAAAAGTTCTTCTCTTTGGCGCTGCCGCGCAAACTCTTCGTAGCGGCGGGCCAACTCGGCTTCTCTTTGAAATTCATTTAAACTCTCCAGGGCCTGTCAAATAATTAAATTAATTAAATTAAATTAAATAAATGAATTAAATTAAATAAATTAAATTAAATTAAATTAAATTGATTAACTTTAATTGAATTAATTAAATTAATTAAATTAAATGAATTAAAGGGTTTGAGGGGGTTGAAGGGGCTTGAAAGAATTTTGAAGAAATCAAAAAAAGTTTGAAGAGACAAAAAGGGACTCAAGGGGGGTAATTGGGATTTAAGGGGATTAAAGAATATGAAAGAGAAAATAAAAAGGATTAAATAAAATAAAATAAAACAAGATAAGGGATTATTAAAAGGAAAAAAAAGAAAAAGGGAAAAAAAGGGACAAAAAGGGACAAAGTTGGGGTGAGAGGGCCCCAGAGGCAGCAGCCGCACACGGCCCCTAAACCCTAAATTAGGGTTTCGCGGAAACCTCGAAAAAACAGGCTTCGGGACTGGATAGACCTTCAAACTAGGGTTTAGGGTTTAGGGTTTAGGGTTTAGGGTTTATACCTTTTTGTCGCTGGCGTCTCTGTAAAGAGACTCGGCATCAAAAGGAGACTGTCCCTCCCCAAACGGGGTGTCTGTACGCCTGCGGCTCCTCTTCATCTTCGAGGGTTTAGGGTTTAGGGTTTAGGGTTTAGGGTTTAGGGTTTGGGGCTCGGCGCAGGGGCG
>NW_013544081.1:0-2530 GCF_000499545.2 Eimeria tenella
ATTAGCAGCAGCAGCACCAGCAGCACAGGAAGCGAGGGCCGATAGGAAATATGCCCCACCTGAGATTCGAAGTCAAGAACAGGATCCGCTGCTGCTGCTGCTGCTGCTGCTGCTGCTGCTGCTGCTGTTCGCTCTGCGCCAAGTTTGGCTTTCCGCCTGTAGCAGAAGCTGCTGCTTCTGCTGTGTCTTGCTGCCGCTGCTGCTGCTGCTGCTGCTGCTTCTGCTGCTGCTGCTGCTTCTGCACAGCCGCAGCTGCAGCGAGCTGCCTAACGCCCTTGAGCGGCTCCTCTGCTGCGGGCGCGTCTGCTGCGGCGTCCGTTGCTGCTGCTGCTGCTGCTGCAGCAGCAGCAGCATTTTGAGCTGTCAAAGCAGCAAGAAGATGTCTAATGCTCAAAGACTGCTCCATTCCCAAGGAAGATAAAGGAGAATCCACAAAGACAGAATCAAATTCCCAAGTCAGCAGCAGCTCGCACAGCAGCAGCAGCAGCAGCCGCAGCGGGAACTGAGGTGTACATACACCCCGGTTGAAACAGTAGTTCCAAATCGACTCCCTGAAGACACAACGCAAATTCACAAACCATCAAGCAGCAGCAGCAGCAGCAGCAGCAGCGACAGGGGCAGCTTGAGCAGCAGGAACAGCAGGTGCTGCAGCAGCAGCAGCAGCAGCAGCAATGGCCGCTGCAGCGAAAGCACCAAAGCAACAGCAGCAGCACCAGCAGCCGCAGTGTCCGCAGACACGACACAAGAGCAGCAGCAGCAGCAGCAGCAGCAGCACCAGCACCAGCAGCAGAAGCAGCAGCAGCAGCAGCAGGGCGGACCCATGTCGGATGAAGATGATTTGCTTTTGCTGCAGCACTGCTGTTGCTTCGGGCAGCAGCTTGTCGCGGTGTACGTACACCTCAAGGCCCTCAGTGTCTGCCCAAGAAAGAAAATAAAAAAACCACCGAAGACACACGAGGCACTTTCGCAAGAAGTTGGAGACCACCTGCAGCGCAGCACACACACCCTGCTACTGCTGCTGCTGCTGCTGCTGCTGCTGCTGCTGCTGCTGCTGGGGCTGGGGCGGGGCGCGGCGGGGCTCCAGGTGCTGCTGTTGCTCGGGCTGCTGCGGGGAATGGGAGGGCTCGTGGGAGGCGCGCTGCTGCTGCTGCTGCTGCTGTGGGCTCTACAGTGCGGGTGAGGCTGCTGCTGCTGCAGCTGGGGCTGCTGCTGCTGCAGTGTGTGCTGCTGCTGCGCACTTCTCTGAAGACTGCCCTGAGAAGAACAACGTGGGCTTTGAAGGCCTGGGCCTTGGTCGTTTCCTTTGTTGCAGCAGCGGCTGCTGCTGCTGCTGCTGTCGCGGCAGCAGCGGAGCTGCCGGTCCCCGGCAGCTGCTGCTGCTGCAGCAGCAGCGCGTAGCGAATGATAACAGCAACAGCAAACAGGGCTAGCCACAGAAGCACGCAAAGCCGCAGCAGAAAGGCCCCTGGGGGCCCCTCCTCGGGTGCTTCTGCTGGGGGTTCCCCGGAGGGGCCCCAGTCGGAAGCCTCCATGTGCTGCTGCTGCTGCTGCTGCTGCAGCACCTTGTGCACCTCAGCGCTGCCACTGGCTGTCTTCTCGAAGCAACAGAATAAGAAAAACGAAAAATAAATAAAGAGGAGGGGAAGTCAGTCTCGAGAAGCTGCGTTTGCTTCCAGGCTCGGGCAGACAGCCGTGTTACTGCTGCTGCTGCTGCTGCTGCTGCTGGTGCTGCTGTTGCTGCTGCTGCAGAGGTGTAATAGGGCCACCAAAATAAAACTAAAGGCACATCGGACTTAATAATACTAAAGGACCAAAGACAGAAAGCCATTTTCAGCTGCAGCAGCTGCGCAAGTGGTTCAACAGGGGCCCCTGCAGCAGCATGGGGCCCCCAGCAGCAGCAGTAGCAGCACATTGCAGGTACAGCGGGGGGCCCCCGTTAAGAGTGACCATCTGCTTGAAATAGAGTTTAATTTCCAATTGTGTTTCAATTATATTTTGTGAGCTCAAATGCGCACACACTGAGGCCCAGGCAGCAGCAGCAGCTGCTGCTGCTGCTGTTCTCGCAGCTGCTGCTGGTGCCACAGCTGTTGCTTCTCCTGCGGCAGCTGTTACTGCTGCTGCGTCAACAGTTACTGCTGCTACCGTAGCTGTTGCTGCTGCTGCTGCAGCAGCTGCTGCTGCTGCACTGTGGGAGCGCTCAGAGTGTGGGAAGCAGCAAACTGCCCATTATAAGAAAACTAGCAGCAAATAAGACCCAAAAGAAAACCCAGGCCTCCCCTGGCCACCCGCAGCAGCAGGGGGGCCCAAGAGGGTACCAAATGTAAAACTGGCAGCTAATTAGTCGCAGCAAGGGGCCCCCCAGCCCCCCAGAAATGCAGCAAAACACAAACTCACGAAACACCCAGCCACCCGGGGGCCCCTAAGGGCCCCCATGGGGGCCCCCCGGGCCTGGGGGGCCCCATACGGGGGAGGCCCCATACGGGGGCCCCCGGAGCCGTGGGGGCCTCCTATGGGGGCCCCCAGATGCCTA
>NW_013544082.1:0-2053 GCF_000499545.2 Eimeria tenella
AGAATCAATCGTCGACGTAAACCCTAAACCCTAAACCCTAAACCCTAAGCTTTCGCCTTTGACCCGAAGCCGAGGCTGTTCCCCACGCGAAAGATGCGCCCTCAAGCTGGAGCACTTGTGCAGCCTGCGAGGGTTTAGGGTTTGCCGTCTAGGGTTTAGGGTTTAGGGTTTGGGGTTTACAGCTTATTATTTAGGGTTTAGGGTTTAGGGTTTAGGGTTTGCGGCTAAGGGCTTAGTGTTTTCTCTGCAGCAATTCCGCGAGCTATTCGCTAAGAAGGAAGCCTTCATGAACGAAGAGGTTCAGAAGGCAAGAAGCAGACCCTAAACCCTAAACCCTAAACCCTTACTCGGGCGGCGCATAGATCAGAGCGCCACCGCTTCAACTTCGCCGGTCCGGCTGTCGCATTCTCCTGACAGCTGAGAAGCGACTGCAGCAAAGCCTAAACCCTAAACCCTAAACCCTAATATGTGGTTTAGGCGGTGACTAGCGAGCTCAACAAACTCTCTTCTCTAGACCAGTCTTCTTCTGAATTTCATGTTTGTCGAGCTTATATTGAAAACCTGCTGAAGCTGCCTTGGGGAGAGTACACCACGGACTGCACAGGTGAGCGCTAAACCCTAAACCCTAAACCCTAATTTAGGGTTTGGAACCTTTCGCCCTGAAGTGGAGGATTTAGGCATTCATAACACTAAACCCTAAACCCCCAAAAGCCAGTAGAGAGGTGATGCAGCAAGGCCAAAACGAGACCTGAGAGCCTAGGGTTTGCGTTCTAGGGTTTGAGGGTTGGGGCCTAGGGTTTAGGGTTTAGGGTTTAGGGTTTGGGTTTGCGAGCAGACATTGAAGAGGCCGCGAGGGTTTTAGACAGAGACCACTTTGGCCTCGAGGACGTAAAGAAACGCATTTTAGAGTTTATAGCTGTCAACATTCTGAAGAAGGATTCTCAAGTAAACCCTAAACCCTAAACCCTGATTTTTCGAGAGCAGGCTTGATTAGGGTTTAGGGTTTAGCATTTAGGGTTTAGGGGTTTAGCGAGGGAACTCGACAGTCTGTATGACGGCACTGTGGTGCTTGTTCCATCTGCAGCGCGCTAGGGTGCACCAAGGCTTTAGGGTTTAGGGTATAGGGTTTAGGGTTTAGGGTTTAGGGTTTTGTGGCTCAGGGCAAGATTCTGTGTTTCGTGGGTCCCCCTGGGGTGGGCAAGACCTCCGTAGCGGAGAGCATTGCGAGGGCTTTGAAGCGAAAGTATTACCGCATATCTCTAGGTAAACCCTAAACCCTAAACCCTAATCCGTAAACCCTAAACCCTAAACCCTAAACCCTAGGCCCTGGTTCGCAAAGCGCAGCCCCGGGCTCTCGAGTGTGAACACCGCGCGGTTATTCTTGTCTGGAGGGCGGCCGCGCCGCGCAGGGCGAGCCGCCAAGGGTTTAGGGTTTAGGGTTTAGGGTTTAGGGTTTAGGGTTTTGGCGCAGGGGGTTTGTTTGACGTGGCCGAGCTGCGGGGCCACCGCCGAACTTACATCGGGGCCCTTCCGGGAAAAATAATAAACGCTTTGAAGTTGTCGGGAACAATGAATCCTTTGATAGTTTTGGACGAGATTGACAAACTCGTAAACCCTAAACCCTAAACCCTAAACCCTAAACCCTACCCCCTGCTTATGGGGGCAGTGCGTTGCAGGCGGGCGTCGCCGCCTGCGTGTGGTTTAGGGTTTAGGGTTTGGGTCTACTCTTGGGTTTGGGGGCTTGGGAACTGGGGCGGGGCGCAGAGTTTAGGGTTTAGGGTCTAGGGTTTAGGGTTTAGGGTTTCCTCAGGGGAGGGACTTTCGAGGAGACCCCGCCTCTGCACTTCTCGAAGTTTTAGACCCTTCGCAAAACAATTTATTTCGAGACCATTATGTCGACGCCCCTGTGGACTTGTCGAGGGTTTTGTTTGTTTGCACTGCCAACGCCCAAGACGCCATTCCAGGTCCAAACCCTAAACCCTAAACCCTAAGCCCTAAACCCTTTAGGGTTTGGGGCGCGCTCTGGGGCCTGCGGGGCGCGCCGCAGAGAACT
>NW_013544083.1:0-1966 GCF_000499545.2 Eimeria tenella
CACGCTCTCTCTCCCCGCCCTCGCATTCGTTGCAGCTAGGTGCGAGACACCGCGCGCAGCTGGAAAATGGTAGCTAGCTGCAGCAGCAGCATGTTTTAGGCTTTGTGTTGAGGTTGGTAGAGAGGACGCGCTGTGGAGAGAGCGTCCATAAGTTAGCGCAAGGCGTGGGGGCGCGTGGTCGAAAGGCTGTGTGTGGGTGGACGTGGGTTGTTTGTTGTGGGCGTGAGGGGCGTTGAGTGGTGTTGGAGAGGGGATGTTGCGTGGGAAGTTGATGGTTGAAGGTGTGTGAAGTAGAGGTGTATTGAGGGAGTGTGTGATTTGCCGTCGTTCATACTGCGTCTAATGCACCGGATCCCATCTGAACTCCGAATTTAAGCGGCGCAAGGCCCGGTTAGTACTGCGGTAGGGGACTCCGCGGGAATCCCTTTGGGTGATGACGGCCTTTTTGTTGGCTTCCCCAACAACGCCTACGCCTCTCAACCCTCTTCTATTCACCTCTAACAGCTCAACGTCGACTCAGCAACGAGCAAACACCCCAATTTACGTCCTTCCCATCCTCTTCATCAAACCGCCACCCTCAACCTTCTATATGCTCAACCCCATCTGCGCACCACTCGCATCCCTCCATAACGCCACTTCCGCGCTTCTCTCCCTATCCACTGCCACAGAGGAACACTCAACATC
Organism: Eimeria tenella; assembly: GCF_000499545.2. Lineage (NCBI taxonomy): Eukaryota > Apicomplexa > Conoidasida > Eucoccidiorida > Eimeriidae > Eimeria > Eimeria tenella. The sequence continues at coordinate 685 of NW_013544083.1, forward strand.
CACTAAATACCTTCAACACAAACCCACAAACACGCACACCAACACGCTCTCTCTCCACCGCCCTCGCATTCGTTGCAGCTAGGTGCGAGACACGGCGCGCAGCTGGAAAATGGTAGCTAGCTGCAGCAGCAGCATGTTTTAGGCTTTGTGTTGAGGTTGGTAGAGAGGACGCGCTGTGGAGAGAGCGTCCATAAGTTAGCGCAAGGCGTGGGGGCGCGTGGTCGAAAGGCTGTGTGTGGGTGGACGTGGGTTGTTTGTTGTGGGCGTGAGGGGGGTTGAGTGGTGTTGGAGAGGGGATGTTGCGTGGGAAGTTGATGGTTGAAGGTGTGTGAAGTAGAGGTGTATTGAGGGAGTGTGTGATTTGCCGTCGTTCATACTGCGTCTAATGCACCGGATCCCATCTGAACTCCGAATTTAAGCGGCGCAAGGCCCGGTTAGTACTGCGGTAGGGGACTCCGCGGGAATCCCTTTGGGTGATGACGGCCTTTTTGTTGGCTTCCCCAACAACGCCTACGCCTCTCAACCCTCTTCTATTCACCTCTAACAGCTCAACGTCGACTCAGCAACGAGCAAACACCCCAATTTACGTCCTTCCCATCCTCTTCATCAAACCGCCACCCTCAACCTTCTATATGCTCAACCCCATCTGCGCACCACTCGCATCCCTCCATAACGCCACTTCCGCGCTTCTCTCCCTATCCACTGCCACAGAGGAACACTCAACATCCACTAAATACCTTCAACACAAACCCACAAACACGCACACCAACACGCTCTCTCTCCACCGCCCTCGCATTCGTTGCAGCTAGGTGCGAGACACCGCGCGCAGCTGGAAAATGGTAGCTAGCTGCAGCAGCAGCATGTTTTAGGCTTTGTGTTGAGGTTGGTAGAGAGGACGCGCTGTGGAGAGAGCGTCCATAAGTTAGCGCAAGGCGTGGGGGCGCGTGGTCGAAAGGCTGTGTGTGGGTGGACGTGGGTTGTTTGTTGTGGGCGTGAGGGGCGTTGAGTGGTGTTGGAGAGGGGATGTTGCGTGGGAAGTTGATGGTTGAAGGTGTGTGAAGTAGAGGTGTATTGAGGGAGTGTGTGATTTGGCGTCGTTCATACTGCGTCTAATGCACCGGATCCCATCTGAACTCCGAATTTAAGCGGCGCAAGGCCCGGTTAGTACTGCGGTAGGGGACTCCGCGGGAATCCCTTTGGGTGATGACGGCCTTTTTGTTGGCTTCCCGCAACAACGCCTACGCCTCTCAACCCTCTGATATTCACCTCTAACAGCTCACCG
>NW_013544084.1:0-2237 GCF_000499545.2 Eimeria tenella
AACTTCTCGAATGCACAAACCGCGTCGTTTCGACGGGTCATTGCCACGAGCTCCGACTTCTTCGCCAGCAGCCGTGTCTCGAGCACCCGCAGCGAAACTTTGAGTCGACTTGCAAACTGGAGATTGCGTGCACATTTCCCCAAAGTATCTTTTGTTTTCAATTATTTTGAATTAATTTTGAATTATATTCCGAATTTCGGGGCTTTTATTTGCAAATCTGCTCACTTCTTCAGCTTCCGCCGCCTGGCGCTGCGCCGTTTCGTACCTGATGGCCAAATTCAACTTCTGCACAAGTGAAACTTGAACACAGAGCTGACCGCTTCATTTCCTGCTGCATTTCGAAACTCAGTTTGGAATATTCTCTTTCCAACCTCTCGTTGTCCTTCAGTCCTTCATAATTGAGTTGTTTCCGCGCTCGTTTCCGCAGCTGCAGTTCAACTCTGCACACAGCCTCCAGATCTGAATCCGGCAAGTCAAAAGGCATTTCAAAGCTGCAGCAGCAGCAAATCGAAACCTCCTGAGCTTATTTATGCGCTTACGGGCCTGCAGAACTTCTGTTGATTTATTTTCTTGAATCAATTCTCCAATTTTTGCAGCACTTTCCGCCAGATCAGCTGCCGCGGCCAGCGAGCGAAAGCGGCTTTCCTCGCGGCCCAGCAGGCGCTTCAGCTGGGCCACAGAGCCCAGCCCAGCGGCACTCGTAAGCGAGTCCACTATTTGGACAGAGTCTCTGGCGCTTTCATTCATTTTAAAATTTTTAACTTTTAATTTCTACTTTGCAATAAAACGAAAGTGTGCACTGACAGCGCTGGCTCTGTTCTTATTGCCCCGCCCAGGTGTCTGCAAACGTGAACTGCAGATCCTGAATGGCTCGCGAACTGCTGCTGCTGCTGCTTCTCTACTTCTCCTCTTCTTCGCTTTCTATTCATTCAAAAGAGTTTTTAAATTCGGCTTTTTCGCCGCAGTAAATCTGCGTTTCAAATGAAAGAAACTCCTGCACGATGGCCTTCGTCTAGATCCGCACGCAGAGCTGGATCCGCCACTTGCTGATTCCCAGGACGACTCTCCCGGCTGCAGCTCCTTCAGAAATAAATATTTTAAATTTAAAGTTCAAAAATATATTTCCGAGGAAAGCAGCTCCATTTGCATGCCGCTAATGGCTGAAACACGAAAATGCGAAATCCGCCCGCTAGGCTTGCTGCTCTTTCCACAGCAGCACAAGAGTGCAGCTGAGCAGCATTAAAGTGCGCAGCTGCATGCAGCACCTGGGCGCGACTGCGCCTCCTCAGCTGCTGCTGCTGCTGCTGCTGCAGAGGCGTGGACCAGTGGTCCATGACCAGTGGTCCGCTACCACTTGAGGTCGGAAACAGCCACTGTGGGGCCCCGCTTGCCCCCCTTCTTCGCACTGAAGCTGCAGCGCAGCAAAAGCGTGACTCTGGGGGCGAGCCAGAAGCGCAGGGGCAGCGCAGCAGCTGTGTCTGTGCACAGCAGCTGCTGCGCGGCCTCCAGGGCCTGCTGCTGCTGCAGCAAGCCTTCGAACTGGCCCAGTGCTGCTGCTGCTGCTTCCCCCCCCTCCGCCCCGTAGCAGCAGCCAAACAAGTACAAATATGCTGGCAGCACCAGCGGGTGTTCAAAAGGCTGCAGCAAAGGGAACTCTGCATGCAGCAGCCGCGTCAGACTCGTCAGCGGCTCCCGGTTCTTCCCGATTATCTTCGGCCCCCCCCCTGCTGCTGCTGCTGCTGCTGCTGCTGCTGTCTGCTGCGGCGGGGCTGCTTCACTTAATTCTCTCTCGCAGCTAATTGACTGCCCCCCCCCGTTGAGGCAGCCCCCCGGGCATGCGGCGATTTCGACTAAGTGGGGCACTACGGAGCCAATGGCTTCGGGCTCAATCAAGCTGCTGCTGCTGCTGCTGCTGCTGCTGCTGCTGCTGCTGTCGGGGGGCAGCAGCTGCCGCAGCTGCTGCGCCACGTTTTGAATGTTGCGGAAGCCGTAGGCAAAAGCACCCCGCAGCAGCGCCGGGCTGGAGTCGCTCCAGAGCCCGCGGCGGCGGCCCCTGCTGCTGCTGGCGGGGCCTGTGCTTCCCGCTGCTGCTGCTGCTGCTGCTGCTGCTGCTGGGGCCTGCTGCGCGGGGAAGAGGGCCAGCGACTGCAGCTCCTCGTTGGGCCCTCTTACAAATTCAAAAGCTGCTGCTGAGAGCTGCTGCCCGAAGAAGCCCCGGGCAATTTGCGTAAACAAAA
>NW_013544085.1:0-2248 GCF_000499545.2 Eimeria tenella
CCCCCAGGGGGCCCCCAGAAAGGGGAGGAAAACGCGTTGCTAGTTGAATAGAGAAAGTAGCAGCAGCAGCAGCTCTGCTGCAGCAGCAGCAGCAACAGCTGCTGCTGCTCTTGCTGCTGCAGCAGCTGCTGCTGCTGCTGCAGTGGCAGGAATTGCAAGAAGTTGCTACTCACACGCTAGGGTTTAGGGTCTAGGGGTTGTGTCGTTGTCAGTGACGCGCACCTTTCCCAAGCGCTGCTGCTGCTGCCCTCAGCAGCAGCAGCAGCAGCAGCAAAAGCAGCAATAGACGAAACAAAAGTGGATTTGTTTAAAGAAGAGTTTGAAGGGCTAGGCCCGCAGGGAGAGTTTAGACAAGCAGGTTAGCGCAGAAAAGACAAGATGGAAAAAAGAGCGGAAACAAACGAAATAAAGTGGAACAAATGAATAAAATGAACAAACAAGTAAAATAAATGAATAAAATAAACAATTAAATGAAATAAATAAATGAAATAAATAAATAAATGAACCAAATGAGTCCACCGCGAGCGCGCGGCGCCGCGGGTGCGCGGCGAGCTGCCTATACACCCGAGCGGCGGCGGCGCGGGATTTCGGAAAACGGCGGGAAGCTCGAAAGAAAGCGAAAAAGGGAAATAAAAGTGGAAAAAAGTGAAAGAAAATGAAATAAAATGAAAATAAATGACTTCTGGGGGTCAGTTTGAGGCCTCGAGAGGCAAATAGTTCGAAAAATCTCCAAAAACTGTCCGCTCCACCGCGCGAGCCGCCTCCCGCCGCACCGGCGACAGGAAACCCTCAGGTGTATGTACACCTGGGAACTGCCCCATCGCGTTTTCGCTGCTGAAGTATAATTCCTTTGCATGCGCCACAAGTTCTGCCATTTGCTGCCGCAGCTGCTGCTCCTCCTCCTCGAGTTCCGTGCTGCTGCTGCTGCTCGTGCTGCTGCTGCTGCTCGTGCTGCTGCTGCTGCTCCTGCTGCTGCTGCTGCTGGTATTGCTGCTGCTGCTGCTGCTTCTGCTGCTGCTGCTGTTTTTCTGGGCCAGCAGCAGGTCGAGGGCCTCGCGCGTCTCCACCATGCGCTCGTAAGTGTCCAGCAGCTCGCGCTCGGTCCGCAGCGACTGCTGCAGCGTTTGCTGCAGCTGCTTTGCTGCATCGGGCCCCCCCAGCTGCTGCAGCAGCGGCAGCAAACCCTCGACAAGTGCTTGCTGCAGCGTAAACCTCTCTTGCGAGGGCTTCAGCCAGGGCCCCAGGGCCTCCGCGAGGAAGTTCACGGCCCCCAGGGCCATGGAGGCCCCCTGGCTTTCATTTGCTGCTGCTTCTGCTGCTGCTGCTGTTGCTGCTGCAGCGGGGGGCGCTGCGGGCTCTTCTGCTGCGCGCGCTGCAGCAGCAGCCAGCAGCAGCCACGCCCACACGGCGCGAGGGGCCAGCAGGGCCGCGGGAAGCCGCATTTCGATGCCAAATGGTACTTTTTCCTTTAAATGGATTAATTAAAGTTAATTGTCTAAAGAAATGGACTTTTTCTTCGAACTGAGCGGCCCAGAGAAGAAAGAAGCCAACGCGCGCCCACCCTGCGGCGCCCGGCAGGCGGGGGGGAGTGCTGCTGAGGGGAAAAGGCGCAAAGGGGGCTTCAAATTGCGGAGAAAATGAATTAAATGGAATTAAATTGAAAAAAGAATTTAAATTGCGAGAGAAATGTTCAGAAACGGCGCCAAAGACGCCGCTGCACATGCACAGGGCCTTCGGCTGTCGCGCAGACGATCGATCGCCGAGCTGCAGTGACACCCGAAATAAAATGCCAAAAAACCCAAATTTCAAAATTAAAACGAATTCATTTAATTAATTATTCTCTTTTTCGAACTTGGGACTGCAGCTGCAACACCAGAAGAGGAACAGCAGCAGCCGCAGCAGCAGCAGCTGCAGCGCAGCAGCTGCAGCAGCAGCAAGCTGTGCGTGTTTGGGGGAACTATTTGTACAAACGTTTTTATTTTCTTTTTCTTTTTAATTTATTTCCTTTTTGACTTAATGTGCGAACTGCAGCAGCAGCAGCTTTGCCAGCTCCCACTTGGCTGCAGCGGGAAAGGGTTCATGGGGCTTGCAGCAAATTTAAATGCCTTAATGATTGATTTGAAAGAAATAAAAGGAAAAGAGAAATAGAAACGAACATTTTGGACCTCAAGTTGCTGCTGCTGCTGCTGGGCCCCTCACCGGCGCAGCAGCAGCAGCACCAATCTGCTGCTTGTGTGGAGAACTTACC
>NW_013544086.1:0-1961 GCF_000499545.2 Eimeria tenella
GCTGCTGCTGCTGCTTTTGCTGCTGCTTCCGTTTCTGCTCTTGCAGCAGTTTCTGCTGCTGCTGCTGCTTTTGCTGCTGCTTCCGTTTCTGCTGTTGCAGCAGTTTCTTCTGCTGCTGCTGCCAGCCGCAGCAGCAGCAACAGCAGCAGACCGCAGCTGGACAAGCAGCTACTTCTGAACAGCTGTCTTTGCATCTTTCTGGAAAATTAATTTATTTTTAATTTCTTTTTAAATTAATTTTCAAATGAAAAGAAATTCAAATCCTAGCGCCCCTCGTAGCAGATTTGCCCGCAGCTGCTGCTGGGGGCCCCCAGGGGCCCCTAGGGGCCGCTAAGGGGGGCTCCCGGGGGGCCCCCCTGGGGCCCCTAGGGGGTTCCTGGCGCCCCCCTTTTGCTCTTTTTATTTGCAAAAGAAGGAGAGGAATCATTTTTTTGAATTGTAAAACCTAAACCCTAATCGGTGGTTTCAAAGTGGAAGACAGTCCAGTGGCTCGGAGCCTCGCCGGGAAACCACAAACCCTAAACCCTAAACCCTAAACCCTCAACTTTCTGCAGCGGTGTTTCAAATTCTAAACCAACACCCAGACCTCTGCAGCAAAGCAGGGGGCCCAAAGCGCCTTAGGGCCCCTTGCTTTGCTGCTGCGCACTGGGGCGGCTGCCACGAGCAGCAGCAGCAGCAGCAGCAACAGAAGCAGCAGCAGCTGCTGCTGCTGCAAAAGGAGCAGCAGCAGCAGCAGCAGCGGCAGCAGCAAGTGAGAGCGGGGCAGTGGAAACGTCCCCCAGCAAGGGCCAGAGACTGCAACGTCAGTTGCAGCACACTGCGGTCCCAAGCAGCAGCAGCAGCAGCAGCAGCAACAACAACAACAGCAGCAGCAGCAGCAAGTGCTGGCGTGCCTAATGAATTTGCACCCGAGTATGCAGCTGCTGCTGCGCGTGTGCCCGTAAACTCGTGCGCTCTCTCCCTGTGCGAAGGGCTGGCCAGGCCCCAGGGTTTAGGGTTTAGGGTTTAGGGTTTAGGGTTTGCAGGATGCGGGACCGCTTCAGAGAGCTGCAGGCCCTCGCGCTGCAGCTGCATCCAGAAGCAGCAGCACAAATGCATCAAGGGGGGGCCCCCAATGGGGGCCCCCGTGCTGACGCAGCAGCAGATTTAGAAGGGGGGCCCCCAGGGGGGCCCCCGGGGGGCCCCCAGGGGGGCCTCCAGGGGGGCCCCCAAGAAGGGTTTTTGTGTGAGTACTTTAAAAAGGTACAAGTACTTTCTGCAGCTCTTGCTGAAATAGGAGAGAAGACAGAACAGATCCAAACCCTAAAAGCGAAGTTGGTGGAAGCTACAAACCCTGATGAAGAGAAAGGTGGGTTTTCTAGGGTTTAGGGTTTAGGGTTTAGGGTTTAGGGTTTAGGGTTTGGGGCGCAGGGCTTCGACGCGCGCAGCCGAGGGGTTGCAGCCGCGTGGAGCTTTGAGGGCGCGGCGCAGAGGGTTCAGGGTTTAGGGTTTAGGGTTTAGGGTTTCGTGTTTAGGGTTTAGGGTTTAGGGTTTGCGAGCAGACGTGTCTCACGAGCTGCACAAGGTGATGGCGGCGGCGATGACTCTGATGCAGAAGAGCAAGAGGGCCATCGAGGGTTTAGGGTTGGAAAACACTAAATTAGCGGATAGTCAAAAAGGGTTTTTAAACTGCGCCAGCGAATTAAGAATTCGCAAAAACCTGCAGCAAACCCTTGCTGCTCAGCTGCAGCAGCAGCTGCAGCTGCTGCAGCTGCGGCAGGCCGAGTACAGGCTGCAGGTTCGCAAGAAGGCCGTTCGACAAGTCAAACTAGGTCCCAAACCCTAAACCCTAAACCCTAAACCCTAAACCTTAGGTTGCAGAAGCAGGCGGGCACGCAGGAGCTCGAAGATATTCGGCAGCAGCAAGCAGCCCGCGCCAAACCCTAAACCCTAGAGGGGAGCGCACGGGGGCTGCAGAAAAC
>NW_013544087.1:0-2038 GCF_000499545.2 Eimeria tenella
CCAGCAGCAGCAGCAGCAGCAGCAGCAGCAAGGCTGCCGCTGCTGCTGCTGCAGGGATCCGTGGGCTCCGCAGACTGCGTGGGCGTCGAGTGTATAGACAGCGTCTCCTCCACCCCCAAACTTATCCGCCGCGGCGAAAGCTCTTCGGGGCTCGAAGCATCTAAAAAATAAATAGATAAATGAATAAATAAATAAATAAATAAATAAACAAACAATAATAAATGACAAATAAATAAACAGATTAATTAATTCTTTGCTTTGCTGCTGCGGCAGCAGCGGCGGGTGGGGAGGAGAGACCCAGAAGAGGAGACAGAGCCGCCCACAGAGACACTCGACAGCAGCAGCAGCAGCAGCAGCAGCAGCGGCAGCAGAGGCTGCTGCTGCTGCTGTTGCTGCTGCAGCAGCTGCTGCACCTGCAGCTGCTGCTGCGGAGGCGGCAGCAGCAGCGGCAGCAACAGCAGCAGGAAGAGAAAAAGGAAAAGAATATGAGAGACGAGAGAGACAAATGGGGAGAAGAAGCAGCAGAGACACAAGAAGACAAAAAAGAGAAGAAAAAGCCAAAAAAGAAAAAAACTGAGAGGAATAAAAGAATAAAAAGAAATTAAAAAAATAAAAGGTAATTTATGACACTCAAGCAGCAAACACACACACAGCCGCGGAGCCTCTAAGCAACAGCAGCAGCAGCAGCAGCACCAGCACCAGCATCAGCAACAACAGCAGCAGCAGCAACAGCAGCAGCAGCAGCAACAACAACAACAGCAGAAGCAGCAGCAGCAACTACTGCAGTACCTGATGAGGGAAGGCCCCACAAATAGGGCTCTTCCTCTTTGAAGCCGTCAGGGGCTGTCTGCAGCTTGGAGAGCATTGCTGTGGCCTTGTAGGGGGCGAAACCCTAAACCCTAAACCCTAAACCCTAAACCCTTACCCCTAACCCTAAACCTTAAGCCCTTGAATCGAGGGCAGGAAAGGCCGGACCCGCTAGGAAGGTAAAAGGAGGGACAGCAACAAAATGCCACTGCTGCTGCTGTTGCTGCTGCTGCTGCTGCTTCTTTTTGCTGCTTCACTGCAGGCGCCACGATGTCTAGGGCAGGCAGCAGCAGCAGCCAAACCCTGAAATGAAAACGGAAGAAAATCGGCAGCAAGATCAAGAAAAAAACGGATGCACCAGCAGCAGCAACAGCAGCAGCAGCAGCAGCAGCAGCAGACCAGTGGACAAGCACCCCCCGGGGAGCGGCCTCCCCCCTGTCCGCCGCAGCAGCAGCACTTCAGATGCAGCAAAAAGATGGTAATTTGCTGCTTAAAAATAATAAATATATTTAATTTAAATTTAATTTATTATTAAGAAGGAAAAAAGAAGCAAAACGGCAGCAGCAGCGCCCGCCAGCTCCCCGGGGTGCCCAGCAACGCCTCCCCCTCGCCGAGGGTTTAGGGTTTAGGGTTTAGGGTTTAGGGTTTAGACCTCCCTCAGCTCCCAACACACTGCAGAGGCCCTGCTAAGAGCCGCACACCCGTGTAATCGCGAGGGGAGGGAGACAGGGCAGCAGAAGGGTTTAGGGTTTAGGGTTTAGGGTTTAGGGTTTGGCGCCGCTGGGCGCAGCAAAACAGTTAAAGCCACGAGCAGCAAAATGAAACAAAGAGACAGCCCAAGGACACCCAAAGATCCAGACAGCCTCAGGGGGCAGATCAGCAGCAGCAGCAGCAGCAGCAGCATGAGCAGCAGCAACGGTGACAGCTGCAGCAGCGAGAGTTACAGCAGTAGCAGCAGCAACAGTTATAGCAGAGGCAGCAGCAGCAGTTATAGCAGCAGCAGCAACAGTTACAGCAGGAGCAGCAAGAGTAACAGGCAGCAGCAGCAGCAGCAGCAACGGTTACAGCAGCAGCGACATTAGCAGCAGCGACAGTAGCAGCAGTGACAGAGGCAGTAGCGACAGTGGCAGCAGCAACCGCCGCAACAGCAACAAGAGTAGCAGCAAAAACGGGAAGGGGTGAAAGAGAGAAACAGTCTAACAAATCCTAAACCCTAAACCCTAAACCCTAA
>NW_013544088.1:0-2464 GCF_000499545.2 Eimeria tenella
ATAAATAAATAAACATAAATAAATGTAAATAAATATAACTAAATATAATTAAGTTAAATAGAAACAAATATGAATAAATGGGGACCAACTTGAACAAGCAAATACACAAACTGACATGTACATACACCCGAAAAACTGAAAAAATCAAAAAATAAAAAAAACAAAAAACGAAAACAAATAAAAATAAATTGAAATAAACTAAAATGAATTAAAATAAGTAAAAATGAATAAAAATAAATAGAAATAAATCATATAAATTAATTCAACTAGTGCTGCTCAAATGAAGAATTCAAATGAAATTTAAATAATCAAAAATGCAAAAACCGGAAATTCAAAGATTAAAATTAAAGTCCAAAAGCACAACAAAAAGAGCAGCAAGAGCCATCAAAAATGAAACCAAAATGCCATTTTAGTGCATTAAATTCCATATAAAGCCCTGCAGCAGCAGCAGCAGCAGCAGCAGTAGCAGCAGCAGCAGCACGGGGGCCCCACCTGCAGCTGGCGAATACCTCGCAGCAGCAGCAGCGCCTCGGGGGCCCCCAGCGGCTCCGCCCGCAGCCGCATCGCCTCCAGAGCTTGCTGCATCAGCAGCACCGAAAGGCCCTGCAGCAAGGCAGCAGCAGCAGCAGCAGCAGCAGCAGATGCAGCTAGCCGCGTGTGCTGCAGCAGCAGTGCCAAGGCGGCTGAACTCAGAAAGAAGGCCTCTCTGCAGCTAGTTTGTTAGTTAGTTAGTTAGCTAGCTATATAGTTAGTTAGTTAGTTAGCTAGCTAGCTAGCTAGCTAGCTAATTATCCTCCTGGCGGCCTGTGGCTGCAGCTAGCTAGCTGCGAGACAGCAAACTCAGGACTGGTTAGCTAGTTTGCTAGCTAGTTAGCTAGCTAGTTAGCTAGCTAGTTAGCTAGCCTGAGAGCTAGCTAGTTAGCTAGCTAGAGAGCTAGCTAGTTAGCTAGCTGGTTAGCTAGCTAGTTAGCTAGCTAGAGAGCCAGCTAGTTAGCTGGCTAATTAGCTAGCTAGTTAGCTGGCTAGCTAGCTAGCTAGCTAGTTGGCTGGCTAGCTAGTTAGCTATCTAGCTAGCTAGCCATGGAAACCGCGTGTGAGCATAGCTGCAGCTCCCTCTGGTGGCCAGCTAGCCAGCTAGCTGGCTAGCTAGCCAGCTAGCTGGCTAGCTAGCTAGGCAGTAAGATGGCTAGCTAGCTGTTTTCATGCCCAGGGGCCTAGGGCCTCCTGCTAACTACCCGACTAGCTAGCTCGCAGCTAGCTACACAGCTAGCCAGCCCGCTAGCTAGCTAGCCAGCTACTAGCCAGCTAGCCAGCCAGCTAGCTAGCTAGCTAGCTGGCTAGCTGGCTAGCTGGCTAGCTGGCTAGCTAGCCAGCTAGGCCCAAGGGGCCTACGGGGCTGGAGGGGTCGAAGACGTCCGCAAAGAAGCAGCAAAGAGCCCGCAGGTGAAGACCCTGGAGGTGAGGGCCCCTGCAGAAGCAAGCAGCAGCAGCAGCAGCAGCAGCAGCAGCAGCAGCAGCCTCCGCACCCAGTTCAGCAGAAGCGCAATCAGCAGCAGCAGCGGCTCTCCTTCCCGCAACAGCAGCAGCAGCAGCAGCAACAGCAACAGCACAGCAGCAGCAGCTGTAGCGCCCAGAAGCAGCAGCAGCAGCACAAGCAGCAGCAGCAGTAGCAGCAGCAGGTGCGGTGCGTTCTACCCCAGGCAGTTCTTGAGGTGCTTCCCAAGGTGAAGAGCAGCAACAGCATTTAAAGCTGGCAGCAGCAAATGGAAACGAGAGCTGCTGAGGCTTTCTACCGCTTTTGACAGAGACATTGCTGCTGCCAGCTGCTGCTGCTGCTGCTGCTGCTGCTCGAGGCAGGCTCGCAGCGCGGCGTGCGCCTGCAGCTCCAGCTGTGGGAAAGCAGCAGCAACCTGCGGACACAGTGCCTGCGCAGCAGCAGCAGCAAAGCAAAAAAGCAGCAGCAGCAGCAGCAGCAAATGCAGCAACAGCAACGCCAAAGGGGCGGAAAAGATAGCAGCAACGCAGGCAGCAGCAGCAACAGCAGCAGCAGCCAAATCAGCATCAGCATCAAAGAAGGAGAGACACAGCCAGCCTCACTCGCATCACCATAGCATTTCTTTCCCAGAAGCAGCAGCAGTAGCAGCAGAAGCAGCAGCAGCAGCAGCAGAGCAGCAGCTTACAGCAATAAGGTCTTGCGTCCACTGCAGCACGGCGGGGCCCATGGGCTGGGCTAGGGGTGCCTCTTTGAGGTTTGCTGCTGCTGCTCTGACAGCAGCAGCAGCAGACTGAGCCCGAGAGATCTGCTGCTGCTGCAGCTGCAGCGGCTGCTGCAGCAGCTGCTGCTGCTGGCAGCCAGGCGGCAGCACAGAGCGGTGGGGGTGAACGGCAGCTAGCAGCAGCAGCAGGCTGCTGCTGAGGGACACAGGCACCTCCTCGCCGGCTGCTGCTGCTGCTTCTGCTGCTG
>NW_013544089.1:0-2121 GCF_000499545.2 Eimeria tenella
CCTGCTGCTAACGCTGCTGCTGCTGCCACCGTTGCCGTTGCGGGGTCGGCTGCGAGGTTTCCAGCAGCAGTTGCTGCTGCGTGCACTGCAGCAGCGAATTCCTCTCCTGCTGCTGCTGCTGCTGCTGCTGCCGCTCGTGCTGCTGACGCCTCATATGGACAAGCAGACAGCAGCACCTTGAGGGCCTCCTCGGTCAGCCGCTGCAGAGCAGCAGCAGCAGCAGCAGCAAGTGCAGCAGCAGCAAATGCAGCAGCACCAGCAGCAACTACAGCAGCAGCAGATGCTGCAGCAGCCGCATTAGCAAAGAAATTCCCTACTCGGACACCCCGCCAACCTTCCAGCTACACGCCGGGAAACCCGTCGTCGAAGGGTTTAGGGTTTAGGGTTTAGGGTTTAGGGTTTACCGGGGAGGGTCCCAAGAGAACTAAAACCTGCTGCGTCTCTTTTATTGTTTTGCATCTTTTTAAATGAGCCAAAGACAAGCAGCGGCGCCACTCTGGCTCGTAGACTCCGAGTTGCTGCTGCTGCTGCTGCAGCAGCTGCTGCTGCAGCTGCAGCTGCTGCTGCTGCTGCACGACGGGCCAAAACGCAGCCTGCTGCACAGGCTCAGATAAGGGGGCCTCCTTGTTGAGGGTTTGAATTGCTGCTGCTGCTGCTGCAGCAGGCAGCAGCAAAGTGAAGCAAAGAGAAGTCGGGGGGGAATTCATAAAAAAGATGTCCTCACAGGACTCAATAAACACGGGGCCCCCCATATTCTGCTGCTGCTGCTGCTGCTTTGCTGTTGTGCTGCTGCTGCTGCTGTGCTGCCGCTGCTGCTGCTGCTGCTGCTGCTGTGCTGCCGCTGCTGCTGCTGCTGCTGCTGCTGTGCTGCCGCTGCTGCTGCTGCTGCTCCTGTGGTGCCGCTGCTGCTGTTGCTGCTCCTGTGCTGCTGCTGTGTTGCTGCTGTAGTGCTGGGGCTGCTGCTGTGCAGCTACAGCTGCCGCTGCTGTTGCTGTGGTGCTGCTGCTGTTGCTGCGCCTGCTGCTGCTGTGCTGCTTCTGCTGCAAGTCATGGGAGGTCGAAGTGCAGCGCGTGGGCAAAGATAATCTTGCGATATACCATTGCTCAGCCAAACCCTAAACCCTAAACCCTAAACCCTAGGCTAGCCTTCGGGGCCCCAATGTACTGCGCAATCGATTTGGGCTGCGCTTGCCCAGATGAGCGCGCACCCAATACCCTAAACCCTAAACCCTAAACCCTAAACCCTAATATGCTAATTAGGGTTAAATCTTCGCATTAACAACGCAGAAAACTAGGGGGCCCTCTGCTGCTGTGGGGCCCCTGCTGCTGCTGTGGGTCCCCTGCTGCTGTGGGGCCCCTCAGAGCCTTTGCAGCTGCTGCTGTTAAGTCTATACTTTGAAATCTTCTGCTGCTGAGTTGAATGTGTTCTTAAGTAGACGCAGCAGCAGCAGCAATAGCAGCAGCAGCAGCAGCAATAAAGACAGCAGCAGCAGAACCACTGGGCCGCCCCTGCTGCTGCTCTGTCCCAACAGCTGCGGCCCTCTAGATCTTCAGCAACAGCAGCAGCTGTTTTTGGATCAGCTGCAGCAGCAGCAGCAAGAAGAACACGGGCAGCAGGAGCAGCGGCAACAGCAGCAGCAGCAGCGACAGCGGCAGTAATAGGGACGGCAGCGGCAGCAGTAGCAGCACCTGCGACAGCAGCAGCAGCAGCAGCATCGAAAGCAGCAAGGAGACCAGCCCGGTCAGCAGCGGCAGCCTCCGCAAGAGCAGCAGTAGCAGCAGCTGCCGCACCAGCAGCAACAGCAAGAGCAACAGCAACATCAACAGCAGCAGCGGCAGCAGGATGGCGGGCCCTGCAGCAGCAGCAGCAGCAGCAGCAGCAGAATCGCGGAAGCGGAAAGCTGCAGATACACCTGAAGTCTCCGAACTTGTGATGCAGTTTTATAACCAAAAAGAAGAACCCGTTGGCTGCCAGTTTTCAGTGCCCCTTGCGTGCGTCCCAAACCCTAAACCCTAAACCCTAAACCCTAAACCCTAAGCGCCAAACCCTAGGCGCGGGCTGTCTTCTGCAGTGTGAGGTGGCTGGCGGCAGGGGGGAGCCCGAGAGGGCTGGGGCTCACC
>NW_013544090.1:0-1980 GCF_000499545.2 Eimeria tenella
CCTGGGGGCCCCTAGGGGGCCCCCCTTTCAAGCTTGTGAAAAGAAGAAAAGAGGAAATGAAAAGGCTAGAAGGGAGAAAAGAGAAAAAGAAAGAAAAGACGAAATGAATTAAAAAAGAAAAAGAAAAAAATGGAGAAAAGAAAAACGAAAAAGAAGAAAAAGAAGAGAAAAAGGAGAAATGAAAAAAAGCAAATTGGCAAAAACTGAAAAAGAAAGACTTTTTTTGGATGAGAAAAAAAGGAAATAAAAAACAAATTGACAAATAAAATGAAAGTAATGAAACAAATTGACAAATTAAATAAAACAACAAAATGAATTTTTAATCAAATAAAAAGAATAAAACAAATGTTGAGTAAGATAAAAAGAAATAAAATAAATTGACAAACTTTTTTGCAAAAGAAGAAATGGAAATATTCAATTGGAAAAAAAAATAAATTTTTTTCTTTTGATTTTCTACACAGCCGAAGTCTTCGCCGGCCATACACCTGAAGAAAATAAAACACAAATTAAAATTCAAATAAATAAATAAATAATATAAATAAATATATATATATAATAAACAAATAAACAGTAAATAAATAAATTAACAAATAGATAACCAATAAATAAATAAATAATTAATTAAAAAAACGAATGTATAAGTAAATAAAAAGATAAATAAATAACTGAATTAAAAATAAATAAATAAATGAATAAATGAATAAATGAATATTTAACTAATCAACTGACTAAGCAAATTAAATAAATAACAAGAATTCAAAAACTAAAAAATGAGAAATAACAAATAATCAAACCAATTAAATAAACAAAGAGAATTAGATTAAAAATCAGAAACAATTAAATAAAATAAATAAAAAAAGATTAATAGATAAAGAAAAAATTAAATGAAACAAATAAATAAATAATAAAAAAACGAATTTGAAAAATAAAACAAGCAAGTAAATCAAAATAAATAAATAAATAAATAAATAAACAAACAAATAGATAAATAAATAAATAAATAAATAAATAATTAAATAATAAAAAATTAAATAAACCTGAATGAGCTTTTTGTGTTTTCTTCTTTAATTTGAAAAACAGAATTCGAAATTAATCCTTCAAAAACTTTTTCTTTTATTTCTTCAAAACAAAATGTCTGTCCTGAGCAGCAAACACAAGCCCCTGCTGCTGCTGCTGTTGCTGCTGCTGCTGCTGCTGCTGATGGTGTAGCTGCAGCTGCAGGTGCTGCGCTGTTGATGGTGGATGAGGGATCCCTACACTACTGTTGCTGTTGCTGCTGCTGCTTCTGCTGCTGCCTCTGCTGCTGCTATTGCTGCTGCTGCTGCTGCTGCTGCCTCTGCTGCTGCTGCTGCTGCTGCTGCTGCTGACCTGTGGTGAGGCACCGCGAGGGCCGCAGCTCTTCTGCTGATACCTCCAAGTCAATCCAGGGGGGTTCACAGGCAGCAGCAGCAGCAGCAGCTGCTGCTGGGGCTGTTGCTGCTGCTGTTGCTGCTGCTGCTGTTGCTGCTGTTTTCTCTTGGGTTGCTGCTGTCGCTGTTTTGGCTGCTGCTTCTCCAGCTGCTGCTGCAGCGGCTGCTGCATATGCTGCTCTCCTTGCTGCTCTTTTTGCTGCTGTTCCTGTCGCTGCTTCTGCTATTTCTGCTGCTTCTGCTGCTTCTGCTGCTGCTGCTGCAGGCTGGCCAGCACTAGCTACAGAAGCCCTTAGCTGCTGCTGCTGCTGCTGCTGCTGCTTGGGGGCCCTTTGGAGTCCACATGGGGCCCCCTCAGGGGTTTCATCAGGGGCCCTTTTAACTCTATTTTGACTTCTTTTAGAGACCTTTGGAGCTCGTTGCTGCTGCTGCTGCTGCTGGTGCTGCTGCTGCTGCTGTTGCTGGTGCTGGTGCTGCTGCTGCTGCTCCTGTGGACCATCTGTGGTGTATCGATGGCTGCGGCGGAGGGATTTAGGCGGAGGAAGAGGTGTGCTGCTGTCTGCTGTTGCTG
>NW_013544091.1:0-1943 GCF_000499545.2 Eimeria tenella
AAAACATGCTGCTGCTGCAGCTAGCTACCATTTTCCAGCTGCGCGCGGTGTCTCGCACCTAGCTGCAACGAATGCGAGGGCGGTGGAGAGAGAGCGTGTTGGTGTGCGTGTTTGTGGGTTTGTGTTGAAGGTATTTAGTGGATGTTGAGTGTTACTCTGTGGCAGTGGATAGGGAGAGAAGCGCGGAAGTGGCGTTATGGAGGGATGCGAGTGGTGCGCAATTGGTGTTGAGCATATAGAAGGTTGAGGGTGGCGGTTTGATGAAGAGGATGGGAAGGACGTAAATTGGGGTGTTTGCTCGTTGCTGAGTCGAAGGTGAGCTGTTGGAGGTGAATAGAAGAGGGTTGAGAGGCGTAGGAGTTGTTAGGGAAGCCAACAAAAAGGCCGTCATCACCCAAAGGGATTCCCGCGGAGTCCCCTACCGCAGTACTAACCGGGCCTTGCGCCGCTTAACTTCGGAGTTCAGATGGGATCCGGTGCATTAGACGCAGTATGAACGACGGCAAATCATACACTCCCTCAATACACCTCTACTTCACACACCTTCAACCAACAACTTCCCACGCAACATCCCCTCTCCAACACCACTCAACGCCCCTCACGCCCACAAAAAACAACCCACGTCCACCCACACACAGCCTTTCGACCACGCGCCCCCACGCCTTGCGCTAACTTATGGTCGCTCTCTCCACAGCGCGTCCTCTCTACCAACCTCAACACAAAGCCTAAAACATGCTGCTGCTGCAGCTAGCTACCATTTTCCAGCTGCGCGCGGTGTCTCGCACCTAGCTGCAACGAATGCGAGGGCGGTGGAGAGAGAGCGTGTTGGTGTGCGTGTTTGTGGGTTTGTGTTGAAGGTATTTAGTGGATGTTGAGTGTTACTCTGTGGCAGTGGATAGGGAGAGAAGCGCGGAAGTGGCGTTATGGAGGGATGCGAGTGGTGCGCAATTGGGGTTGAGCATATAGAAGGTTGAGGGTGGCGGTTTGATGAAGAGGATGGGAAGGACGTAAATTGGGGTGTTTGCTCGTTGCTGAGTCGAAGGTGAGCTGTTGGAGGTGAATGGAAGAGGGTTGAGAGGCGTAGGAGTTGTTAGGGAAGCCAACAAAAAGGCCGTCATCACCCAAAGGGATTCCCGCGGAGTCCCCTACCGCAGTACTAACCGGGCCTTGCGCCGCTTAAATTCGGAGTTCAGATGGGATCCGGTGCATTAGACGCAGTATGAACGACGGCAAATCACACACTCCCTCAATACACCTCTACTTCACACACCTTCAACCAACAACTTCCCACGCAACATCCCCTCTCCAACACCACTCAACGCCCCTCACGCCCACAAAAAACAACCCACGTCCACCCACACACAGCCTTTCGACCACGCGCCCCCACGCCTTGCGCTAACTTATGGTCGCTCTCTCCACAGCGCGTCCTCTCTACCAACCTCAACACAAAGCCTAAAACATGCTGCTGCTGCAGCTAGCTACCATTTTCCAGCTGCGCGCGGTGTCTCGCACCTAGCTGCAACGAATGCGAGGGCGGTGGAGAGAGAGCGTGTTGGTGTGCGTGTTTGTGGGTTTGTGTTGAAGGTATTTAGTGGATGTTGAGTGTTACTCTGTGGCAGTGGATAGGGAGAGAAGCGCGGAAGTGGCGTTATGGAGGGATGCGAGTGGTGCGCAATTGGTGTTGAGCATATAGAAGGTTGAGGGTGGCGGTTTGATGAAGAGGATGGGAAGGACGTAAATTGGGGTGTTTGCTCGTTGCTGAGTCGAAGGTGAGCTGTTGGAGGTGAATAGAAGAGGGTTGAGAGGCGTAGGAGTTGTTAGGGAAGCCAACAAAAAGGCCGTCATCACCCAAAGGGATTCCCGCGGAGTCCCCTACCGCAGTACTAACCGGGCCTTGCGCCGCTTAACTTCGGAGTTCAGATGGGATCCGGTGCATTAGACGC
>NW_013544092.1:0-2165 GCF_000499545.2 Eimeria tenella
CCCCCGGGGCCCCCGGAGCCCGCAGAAGCACCGCCAGGAGCAGCAGCAGCAGCAGCAGCAGCAGCAGCAGCAGCAGCAAATGAACGGATGCAGCGCTGCAGCTGAAAGTCCCAAAGAAGAGGAGAAGAGGCTTCAGCAACTCCCAAAAGGAGACACTCTAGGGGGCTGGCAGCAAGGCCCAAAACCGCGCGCGAAAAACCCTGAAAAAACCCTCAAACCCTTTCTTTTTTTCTCCTTTTTTCGCCACTTTTCTTCAAATCTTTTACTCTTTTTGTTTATTTATTTATTTCCATTTATCCAGCTTTTCATTTTCTTCGTTTTTCCCTTTTTCGCTTTTTTTTTCTTTTTTTCGACCAGTTTTCACCTTTCTGCTGCACGCCCCTCCCCCACTATTTGCTGCTGCTCAAAAGCCCTTCTTTTCAATTTATTTATTTTATTCATTTAATTATTTCAATCAATTAAATAATTTATTTATATATTTATTTATTCATTTATGAATTAATTAATTAATCAATTTATAGTTGAAGCAAAGAAATGCGCAAAGGGAGCCAAAGGAGGGGCGCCGAGGCCGCTGGCTGGACCGCGAGGGTTTAGGGTTTAGGGTTTAGGGTTTAGGGTTTAGGGTTTAGGGTTTAGGGTTTAGGGTTTAGGGTTTAGGGTTTGCCTGGAGGGGCTGGGCGTCTTGGGGGCTGAGGGCGAGGGAAAGGGTGGCGACGTTTCCGTTTTGGTCAGCAGCAAAAAGGGTTTTGGCAATGGGGCTAACTTCAACAGCAGCAACAGCAGCAGCAAGATGGGGGGCCCTTTTCAAGTCCCTAAACCCTAAACCCTCGCCATCGTAAACCACCAACTCCCCCCCCGAAGTCCCCCCCACGATCCGCAAACCCTCGTCCACAAACACCAGTTTGCTGCAGCTCGTTCTGCTGCGGCTCTGCACCGAAACCGCCAGGCTGCTGCTGCTGCTGCTGCTGCTCTGCGGCAGCAGCAAGCAGCACGCCGGCGCCTGCCAGCAGCAAACCCAGCAGCAGCAGCAGACCCCGCAGCAAACCCTAGCAGCAAACCCTAGCAGCAAACCCTGCGGCTCTGCTTCTTCTCTGCTCCCTAAACCCTCCTCTTTTCGCCGCTCGGAAAGCGCGGTTACGCTCGAGGGTTTAGGGTCCACGGCTTAGGGCCTAGGGTTTAGGGTTTAGGGTTTAGGGTTTAGGGTTTAGGGTTTAGGGTTTACGTGTCGCGCAGCGATGGGGTGCGGCCGCAGAGGGTACCTGGGGGGCCCCCTATAAAGCCACTCGGAGAAGACGGGGGGCCCCAAAGCAGCAGCATTTAAAAAGGGTTTATCTAAACCCTCATTTGCTGCTGCTGCTGCTGCTGCTGCTGCAGCCCCACTCGCCTCCTCGTAAGCCCCAGCGCCACGCCGAGACAAAGAGCCATGCATTCTGCGGCTGCTGCTGCTGCTGCTGCTGCTGCTGATAGTGCTGCTGCTGCTGCTGCTGATAATGCTGCTGCTGCTGCTGCCGTAGCTGCTGATAATGCTGCTGCTGCTGCTGCTGATAATGGTCGTGCTGCTGCTACTCTTGCTGCAGATAGTGATGCGGCTGCTGATTATGTAATGCTGCCGCTTTCACTGCTGATGCTGCTGCTGTTCTAAATCGCTGCTGCTGCTGGTCTGCTGGTGCTGATGCTGCAGCTGCTGCTGCTGCTGCTGTTGCTGCTGCTGCTGCTGGTGACGGCGAAACTGGTGGCTTGATCTGCTGCTGCTGCAGCTGCTGCTGCTGTGAGCACAGGAGCAGCGGCTGCTGCAGCAGCTGCTGCTCTTCGTGCTGTTGCTGCTGCTGTTGCTGCTGAACAAGAAAAAGCAGCACCAAAGAGTGAAGGATCAGATTAAAAAAATAAACCCTAAACCCCAAACCCTAAACGCTAAACCCTAAACCCTAGCCCCTAAACCCTAAACCCTCACCTTTCCTTTCGTCACTTCAACTCGATATTCAGCCTCACCCCTCTCCGCCTAGGGTTTAGGGTTTGGGGTTTCGGGTTCAGGGTTTTCCTAAACCCTTTTTTTGAAATATTTATTTTAATTTTTTATAATTTAATTCGCCAGATTTCATCAAACAAACGGGGGCCCCCTCAGCCAGCCCCAGGGGGCCCCCAGCAGCAGCTGGGGGCCCCCCGGG
>NW_013544093.1:0-2185 GCF_000499545.2 Eimeria tenella
TGGAGCTCCCTGCTGCTGCTGCTGCTGGGGCGTCCGTGCTGCGCAGCGGCCGCCACCAGCTGCTCTTGTGGCAGCGAGGCAGCTGCCGCAGCATTTCAGCTGCCGCTGCTGCTGCTGCTTTGCCCAGCAGCTGCTGCAGCCGCTGCACCTTCTTCTGCTGCTGCTGCTGCTCTCCTTCAGATATCTCGCCGTCACTCCCCTCAATTTCTACGGCCACATCTGACTCGCTGCTGCTGCTGCTGCTGCTGCTGTTGCTGTCGCTGCTTCTTCTGATCACTTGGCGACGCGGAACCGGTGGGGGAAAAGATGCATCCTGCTGCTGCTGCTGCAGCTGCTGCTGCTGCAGTACCGGCAGCAGATGCTGCGCCCTGCAGAGGTGGAGCCTCCCCTTAGCGTCAATGTTGCTGCTGCTGCCGCTGTTGCCGCTGCTGCTGCTGCTGCTATCGAGCAGGACGCGGGCGAACCAGGTGTACTGCTGCTGCTGCCGTTGCTGCGCCTGTTGCTGCTTCTTCGTTGCTGCTGCAGAAAGCGGTAGCACAGCAGCAGCAGCAGCAGCATCCTGATCTGCTGCAGCAGCCTGTCTGCGCTTCCGCAGCAGCATCCGCAGAGTCCCTTGCTGCCACTGCTGCTTCCCCATCTTGACGAGCACTTTGCTGCCTCTGGCAAAGACTCCCTGCTGCTGCTGCTGCTGCTGCTGCTGCTTCTGCTGCTCAATGGCCTTGTGGGAGGAGAAGTGCACCAAAGTAACAGCAGCAGCAGGCAGCAGCACTCCGTGGCAGCAGCGGCAGCGGGCCCCAAAGGGACAAGCTGCTGCTAACTTCTCAAGTGACACTGCGCCATTCTCTGCTGCTGCTGCTGCTGCTGCAGCTGCAGCTGCGCCGTTGGCGTCCAGCTGCAGGCCTGCTGCAGCTGCCATCTCACGCTGAGATGGGCATTCATTGCCCTGCTGCTGCTGCTGTTGCTGTTGCTGCTGCTGCTGCTCAGCAGCAGCAGCTGCTGCTCCGTAAAATGCAGCAGCCGCTGCACTGGTTGCTGCTGCTATGTGACAACACGGGGCCTCCTGCAGCTGGAATGGGCACGCCGGCACTACCAGCAGCAGCAGTGGCTGCTGCTGCTGCTGCTGCTGCTCTGTGGGGCAGCTCTGCTGCTGCCGCTGCTGCAGCAGCAGGGCCGTCCGGAGTTCGCATCCTCCGGACGGCAGGGAATCGCACAGAGCTGCGAACTCGTCGTTGCTGCTGCTGCTGTTGCTGCTGCTGCTGCTGCTGCTGCTCCCCAGCAGCAGCTGCTGCAGCAGAGGAGTGCTCCAGACGGCCCCGCGGACTCTTCCGTACTGCAGCAGAGTGCCTCCGCTGTGCTGCAGCAAAGGGTACACACATAAGCTGCCCTCCTCCGCGCTGCGGCTGCTGCTGCTGCTGCTGTTGCTGCTGCTGCTGCTGCTGCTGGGGGCGCTGTCCGAATCGTCGCTGTTCAGGTCGCCGTCCGAAAGGCTCATCGCAGAGTCGCTGCTGCCAGGTTCATCCGTGTGCTGCTGCTGCTGCTGCTGCTGCAGCTGCTGCTGCTGCTGCTGGAGAAGCAGCTGCTGCACTTGCAGCCGGCGAGACTCCAGCAGGGAGGTTCGCATGAGTTCGATTGCTGCTGCCATGTCTGCTGCTGCTGCAGCTGTTGTTGCTGCAGCAGCTGCTAGCTCGTCTTTCTCTGGCCCCGACGCACATTGTTGCAGCAGCTCATCTAACGTTTTCTGCTGCTGCTGCAGCTCCGCTAGCTGCTGCTCTGAAGCAGCAATATCCTGCTGCAGCTGCAGCTGCTGCTGCGCCGTTTCGTCGCTTCCCGCATCAGCAGCAGCAGCAGCCATGGCTATGCTCTGAGACATGCACGAAAGGGGCGCTGGGAATTGCAGCGGCAGCTGCTGCTGCTGCCGCTGCTGCTGCCGTTTTTGCTGCTGCTGCTGTTGCTAGCGTTGCTGCAACAGCAAAGCCGGCTGCAGGGACTCATTGAGAAACACAGTGAGCCTGCTGCATCGAGACACCCGAAGTAGCAGCAGCAGCAGCTGCTGCTGCTCCTGCTGCAGCTAGAAAGCTGGGCCTCGAAAGAAGGCTTGCAAGGCAGCCTTTACATAAGGCTAATGACTGCGGGTTTACGTTCTAGGGTTTAGGGTTTAGGGTTTAGGGTTTACTGTTCTGTTTTG
>NW_013544094.1:0-2206 GCF_000499545.2 Eimeria tenella
CAGCAGCAGCAGCAGCAGTTCCGACCCGTCGATGTGTTCTGCGCGCATGTTGTCCGTGGGGAACTGCTGCAGGTAGCTGCTGATGGGGGCCTGCCGGATGAACTCGACGGCGGAGCCGAAGGAGAAGCCGCCGCTGCTGCTGCTGCTGCTGCTGCTGCTGCAGCAGAACTGCTGCAGGTTCAAGTAGGGAAACGTCAGGCAGTAGTCCGTGCCCGCCAAAAGGCATGCATCTTGCAGCTGCTCAGCAGACACCCCGAGGGCCAGCAGCAGGGGCCCCCGGGAGAGCCACAGGAAGCAACTTTGCGCAAAGTTGATGCAGCAAATGACTTTGGGGGCCCCAAACAGCAGCAGCGAGGGGGGCCCCACAGCAGCATCTACGTGGCTTTGCTGCAGCAGGTAGGCCAGCTGCGGCAGCGCGAGGTACGGGGCCCGCAGCACTTCCTGCCCCTCCTGCTGCAGCAGCTGCAGCAGGAAGCTCTCCAGCTCGCCGCTGCTGCTGCCCCGGCTGCTGCTGCAGCTGCAGCCCCCCAGGCTGCCCGCGCCCCCCGCTGCGCTGCTGCTGCTGCTGCTGCTCGGCGCGGGGCTGCTGCTGCTGCCGTTGCTGCTCGCCGGCGTGCCCCCCGACGCCGTGCTGGGGCCCGTCGCCGTGGAGGGCGCCGGGCTGCTGCAGCAGCAGTTCGCCGCCGCTGCTGCTGCTGCTGCTGCTGCTGCTGCTGCGCCCCCACTGTAGTAACGCTCCCACACCTCCCGCTGCGACTCCTGCTGCATGAAGAGCCGGTGGCCCTGCGGCTCGACGCCGCGGAAGACGAAGACGGGAGTTATTTGCTGCTGCTGCAGCTGCTGCAGCTGCTGCCGCGCAGCAGCAGCAACTGCAGCACGCGTCTCCCCCGCCAGCTGCAGCAAACCCTCCCCGCAGGTGGACAGACACCGCAGAAAGTAGGCCCCGTCTATCCCCAGCCGCCGCCCCACAAGTTCTTCCGTGCTGCTGCACTGCAGCAGCTGCCGCTCCTGCAGGAAGCTGTGGAGGTGCCGCACCCGCATTTCCGCGATTTCAGCTCCAATTTTCTCCAATTTTGATTATTTTAATTCTTTTTATTTTATTTTATTTGTTTTATTCCGTTTTCTTTTCTTTTCGCGCAATTTCCACCTTTTTTCCCGTCTTCCCGCCGCCGCGCGACCCAAATACACCCCGAAACCGCAGCAGCAGCAGCAGCAGCAGCAGCAGCAGCAGCAGCCGCTCTCCGCCGCAGCTCCGCAGCAGCAGCAAGCCAAGCAGCTCCAGGAAAGGCGCTTTTGCTGCTGACTCCTTTTTTCCAAAACTTTTTTCTTCTGCTGCTGCTGGGCAGCAGCAGCACTTCTTGAGGTGTACGTACACCCCAGACCGCCAGCGCGGCAGCACAAAAAACCCAAAAACCCTAAACCCTAAACCCTAAACCCTAAACCCTAAACCCTGCGCCGCCGGCGGGAGACAGACACACGCCGCGGCTGCTGCTGGCGCCCCGGAGCTGCAGCAGCAGCTGCTGCTGCTGCCGCTGCTGCAACAGAGCGCAAAGGAGAGACAAACGCCGCGAAAAACGGCAGCAAAAGACCAGCAGCAGCTGCGGCTGCAGCAGCAGCAGCAACTGCAGCAGCAGCAGCAGCAACGCCCACCGACAGCAGCAGGCGCCGCCCACAGCGGCCGCGGACTTAGCCGGGAATGGAGACAAACTCTTTTGCTGCTGCTGCTGCGCTGCTTCTAAATAAATAAAAGAAAAGGAAAAGAGGTCTTGCTGCTCCCCTCACGGACGCAAGCCAGCAACCACCACCTGCTGCAGCAGCAGCAGCAGCAGCAGCAACTGCAGCGGCAACTGCAGCAGCAACTGCAGCAGCAACAAACTCCGGCGAAAACTAGTTAAAAACACAAACACAGAAAACAAAACATATTTCTTTCATTTCCCTTAACCACGAGAAGCACCAGTCAATCGACGCGTTGGAAGCTGCAGCCACTCCTGCTGCTGCTGCTGCTGCTGCTGCTGCTCCTGTTCCGGCTGCCGTTGCTGCTGCGGCGGCTGCTGGAACGGCAGCTGCTGCTGCGCCCTTAGCTCCCCAGCCTCAGCAGCAAATAGTAAAGAATTATTTTAATTTAAATTAATTATTTAATTTTAATTTCATTTTGCTGCTGCAGCTTTTGGCTGCTGCTGCACTCTGCTGCACTCACCCAGCGGGC
>NW_013544095.1:0-2123 GCF_000499545.2 Eimeria tenella
GCAGCAGCTCGGGCCCGGTCGCCCTTAGCAGCAGCAGCAGCGCCTGCTGCTGCTGCTGCTAGCTGCGCTGCAGCCCTCGCCAGGCCGAAGGCCTCGAGCGTGAACCTGCTCTGCTTTGCTGGGTCAGCAGCAGCAGCAGCAGCTGCAGCAGCAGCAGCAGCATCGTCTCCTTCTGATTCTGCTGCTTCTTCTGTTGCTGCTTCTTCCTCGGATATGTCCTCATCTGCCTCAGTCTCTTCATCCGTTGCTGCTGCTGCTGCTGCTGCACTCACATCCGAGTCTGAAGCAGCATCTCCTGACTCCCTGCCATCTTGCTGCTGCTCCTGCTGCAGCTCCTCTTCTGCTGCTGCGCTGCTGTTGCTGTCTTCTCCCTCGCTGTCGTCGCTGAGGACTCCCCGTGCTGCAGCAGACGGAGGGACAAAAGCAGCAGCAGCAGCAGCAGCAGCAGCAGCTCCTGCTGCACCCTTGGCGGGGGCAAAGTGCAGGGCCTGCAGCAGGCGCTGCAGCCTCCTTTGAGGCTGCTGCCTAGCAGCAGCAGCAGCTTCTCTCCGCTGCTTCTTCTGCTGCCGCAGCTGCTGCTGCTGCTGCTCTTGGAGCTCCTTTTGCTGCTGCCTGCGCCTTCGTTTCTCCTCCTTTTTCTGCTGCTTCTGCTGCTCCTTCTGCTGCTTCTTCAGCCTCTTCTGCTGCCGCTCCTGCTGCTGCTGCAGCTCAACAGCAGCTTCGTAGCGGCTCAGCAGCGAAAGATATCCCCCTCCCTTTGGCTTGCGCCTAAAGCCCCCCCTCAGTTTCACCTTCTTTGCCATTATCTAAACCCTAAACCCTAAACCCTAAACCCTAGAGTCGAGGCCCCGAAGGCGTTGAAGATCGGGCGCTGCTGCAACGTCGACGCAGCAGCAGCAGCAGAAGCAAATGCTGCGCCTTGCTGCTGCTAAATGACGGGCCTTGCGCTGCTTCGCCGCAGCTGCAGCAGTTGCCGTTGCTGCTGCTGCTGCTGCTGCCGCAGCTGCTGCAGTTTCTGCTGCGGCTGGGGGGGCCCCCCTGTGGGGCCGAGGGCCTCCTGTGTCCTTCTGCTGCGCTGCAGAGGCCCTCTATCAGATGCTGCACTAGCTGCAGCACCAAAATACAATATTACATGAAAACTGAGTTCTAATAAAATAAAAAACATAAAAAGGCCTCTAGATAACGAGTGGATCTCCAGTTGTTGCTGCTGGTGCTGCATGCGGCAGCAGATCCGCAGCACCGCAGCCGCTCACTAGCAGCAGCAGCAGCAGCAGCAGCAGTAGCAGCAGCGGCACCAGCAACAATGCAGCAACTGCAGCAACTTGCATCAAATCTCTTAAAATTTTGAAAGTTTGTTGCAGTCGCTCACGCGGAGTGTCTGTATAACGTGGAGGCATTGCTGTTACTCCTAGCTGCTTCTCAGTCGCTGCCGCTGCTGCTGCTGCTACAGCTGCTGCTGCTGCCTCTGCTAAAGTGGCTGCTGCTCCTGCAGCTGTTTCGCTCGCCATCTCTGCTGCTTCCTGCGAGTTTGAGCGCCCGTCAGAGGCGGCAGCGGCAGCAGCAACTCCTCCAGCGCAGCTGCCGCGCCTCCCACCCAAACCCTAAACCCTAAACCCTAAACCCTAGACCCTAGAATGTCAGCGCGGGCCCAGGCAGAGAATATGGCCCCGCAACTGCTGGGGCGCTCCAGGGCGGAGCGGCTGCTGGACGGGGTTTATGCGCGGCAGCGGCTGCTGCTGCGGAAGCGGCGGCGGCAGCAGCAGCAGCAGCAGCAGCAGCAGATTCTGCTGCCGGAGGAGCGAGCTGCGAGGCGGCGCGTGCTCATAAAGGCGCCCCCTTCGAAGGAGGAGCAGCAGCGCCAGCAGCAGCAGCAGCAGCAGCAGCAGCGGGCAGCAGCAGCAGCAGCAGCAGCAAAAGCTGGGGTGTCTGTACAGAGGGCCCTGCGCGATCTCATAGAAAAACACTTCCGCAGCAAAGGAAAGTATGCGAAGGCTGTGCGGCTGCTGCAGCAGATGTGGGGTGCCTATTTCAGCAGCAGCAGCAGCAGCAGCAGCAGACCTTTCTTTGGGGCTCTTGTTGCTGCTGCTTCCTCAGATCTCGCATATTCAGATCCCCAGGGAAGA
>NW_013544096.1:0-2466 GCF_000499545.2 Eimeria tenella
CAGGTTTTAGGGTTTAGGGTTTCGAGCACATGGGGTTTTGGGTTTAGGATTTCGGACCTAGAGTTCGGGGCCTAGGGTTTAGGGTTTTAGGCATATTAGGGTTAGGGTTTGGGGGCTGAAGATCCACCGGTTGTTATTTAGGGTTTAGGGTTTGGGGTTTAGGGTTTAGGGCTACGGGCGGGCAGCTGCTGCTGCAGCGCCTAAGAGTGGGCTGCGGTGCAGCAGCAGCAGCAAGCCTCCCGTCCTAAACCCTAAACCCTAATCAAGTGAATAAACATTTATTTGCCTAAATATGTCAGTTGTGCGTAAATAGGCGCAGCCGATTAGGTGCGGCGGGCTGGGAGCACCCGTAAACCCTAAACCCTAAACCCTAAACCCTCGACAAAACAGAGTATAAGCAAGTGGGCCAAATAAATAAAACTGCAGCAAAGCTGCATACGCTGCTGCTGATTTCTTTGTCTTTAACAGAGCAGCAAACCCCGAGAACGACCCAGCAGTCTTCCCACCTTCAAGGGTTTAGGGTTTAGGGTTTAGGGTTTAGGGTCTGGGGACCTCTGAACTGCAACTTCCTTCCAGATTAGCAGCAGCAAATGTGCTGCATTCACTATTTGCTGCCGCAGGGGCCCCCGTGGGCAGCACGGGGCCCCTGGTGTTAGGTTGCGGGTCCCCAGGGGGCCCCCTAGGGTTTAGGGTTTAGGGTTTAGCTGCTGCTGTCTCTGTAATTCGAGGTGTACGTACACTTGAAGAGCAGCAACAACTATTTGTTTTGTTTAAATCGAAGCTTGAGTGCTGCTGCGTTGCTGCAGCAACAGCAACAGCAGCTCTTGGGGGTGGTGTTGCTGCTGCTGCTGCAGCTTGGGGTGTACAGACACCGCTCCCGAACCTTCTTTAAAAACCCTTTTTTATTTTCCATTATTTTTGAACCACTTTTGCTTTTTTGCTTCCCCAGGGGGCCCCCCACAGCAGCAGACACTGGGGGCCCCTCTTGCCCCGAATCTCACACGGGCCTCGGCGGTGGTTTAGGGTTTAGGGTTTAGGGTTTGGGCAGCACGCAGTTTGGGCTTTGCTGAGGCTCTGCCGCCTTGAAACGCGAGGACAGGGCTGCAGCAGCTGTAGCGGCTTCAGAAGAAGCAGCAGCAGCAACAACAGCAGCAGCAGCAGCTGAAGCAGCAGCAGCAGCAACAACAGCAGCACCAGTAGCAACGGCAGCAGCACAGAGCGTCGTGCTGCTGCTGCTGCTGCTGCTTCGCGTGATCTTAGACCCAAGCCTTCTCCTAGTGGGCTCCTTCGGCAGCCAGAGTCGTTTAGGGCCGAGGGTTTAGGGTTTAGGATTTAGGGTTTAGGGTTTGGGACAATGGAGGATTCTGCGGGGCCAGAACAAAAAGGAGGAGGTTTAGACTCTCCTCGGAGGCCTCTATTCTTCGCTTCTACTCCCAAGCGCAGTGGGCAGAGCAGCAGCAGCAGCAGCAGCAGCAGCGGTGCAGCAGCAGCAGCAGCAGCAGCAGTTGCTGCTGCTGCTGCTTCAGCAGGGTCTGCACAGAAGGCCCACTGGGCACCCACAATTGAAGAAATTCGGGCGCGCCTCAAACCCCGCGGGCCGTGCGGTGAGGCCTTCAGGATTAGGGTTTAGGGTTTAGGGCTTAGGGTTTAGGGTTTAGGGTTTAGGGTTTAGGGTTTAGGGTTTAGGGTTCGGCGACTTGATTCTATTTGTCGTTACAGTTGCTGCAGCTCCGCTGCTCGTTCTTAGCAGTGACTCCCAGCATTGGCTGCTCCTTGATGACTTATTAAAGCTTGGGATTTAGGGTTTAGGGTTTAGGGTTTAGGGTTTAGGGATTAGGGTTTGTGGGCTGCAGGAGACGGCGGTTCGGGTGTCTCTACAGCAGCGCCGTCTTACGAAGCCCTCCCAATGTCTCCTTCCTTTTTGCGGCTGCGGCTGCAGTCAGACGGTGCTGCTGCTGCTGCTGCTGCTCCGGCTGCTGCTGCTTCTGCTGCTGGCTCTGCTGCTGCTGCGAGTCCTGGCAGCAGCAGCAGCACAGCAGCAGCAGCAGCAGCAGAGCGTTCTCTGTCTGTACAGCGCGAGGCCGAGGCGCTGCACTTCCGGGCCTCGGGCTCGGACTGTCTGGAGACAATTATGCGGCGGAGACAAACAGCAGCAGCAGCAGCAGCAACAGCAGCAGCAGCAGCAGCAGCAGCAGCACCAGACAGAGCAGCAGCACAGCTGGACCCCGCAGGCCAGGCCAAGTGTCTCTTGATGCTTCACGAACTCCTCGGTGAGCTTCAGCAGCACTCCGGCCTAGCTAGCTTGCTGGCTAGCTAGCTAGCTAGCTGGCTAGCTAGCTAGTCAGCTGACGTTTAGCTGGCGGCTAGCTACAGCTAGCTAGCTGAATAGCTATCTATCTAGCTGGCTATCTGGTTAGCTACTCAGCTGGCTGGTTGCTCTCTAGCTGGATATCTAGCTAGCTAGCT
>NW_013544097.1:0-1914 GCF_000499545.2 Eimeria tenella
ATGCTGGGCGCAGCTTAGTGCTGCTGCTGCTGCTGCTGCTGCCGCTGCTGCTGCTGCTGCGGTGTGATCGGGCCCGCAGCAGCTCCCCCTGCTGCTGCTGCTGCTGCTGCTGCTGGGCGATTGATAGACAGCGACCTGCGGGTGCGAGGAGCTTCCGCTGCTTTGGGGTGCTGCAGCCTGTGCTGCAGCTGCCGCTGCTGCGCGTCCTGTTGCTGCTGCTGCTGCTGCTGTCGCTGCTGCCGCTGCAGCAAAGCATCTTCCTGCAGCAGCCGCTGAAAGAACTCCTGTGCTGCTGTTGCCTTAATGGGAATGTCATCTCTACCCCGGCGGGGAGGCAGTGTCTCTGCTGCTCCTAGCTGTTGCTGCTGCTGCTGCTGGAGCTCCTGTTGCTGCTGCTGCTGCTGCTGCTCCTGATGCTCGCACTGCTGCTGCTGTGCAGCAAGATCACCTTCGCTTCGCTGCTCCAGAGGCAGCGGCTGCTCCTGCTGCTCTAGCCGCTGCTGCTGCAGTGATTGCTGCTGCTGCAGTGACTGCTGCTGCTGAAACGACTGTTGGTGATTCTGCAGTGACTGCTGTTGCTGCAGTGACTGCTGTTGCTGCAGTGACTGCTGTTGCTGCAGTGACTGTTGCTGCATCAGTGACTGATGGTGCTGCAGTGACTGCTGCTGCTGCAGTGACTGCTGCTGCTGCATTGACTGCTGCTGCTGCATGGGTTGCAGCTTGGACCAGTGCTGCTGCTGCTGCTGCTGCTGCTCCCCTTTTGGCCTCTGCTGGTGCTGCTGCTGGCGCATCTTGTGCTGCTGCTGCTGCTGCTGCAGGCGTTGCTGCTGAAGTGAGCTACGCTGAAGCTCAGTCTGCAGAGCCTGCTGTTGCTGCAGCTGCTGTTGCTGCAGCTGCTGTTGCTGCTGCCGTTGCTGCTGCAGGAACTTTTGCTGCTGCTCATGCTGGTTCTGCTGCTGCAGCAGCAGCTTCTTGTGAGCTTCAGAACGACTGGAGGGGCCTTGGCGGCTTTGCTGCTTCCTGGAAAGCTCCTGTGGCAGCCATTCGCTGCTAGCTTCAAGGTCACCTGCTGCTGCTGCTGCTGCTGCTGCAGGGGCTGCTGCTGCTGCTGCTGCTGAGCGGGCAGGTGCTCCTGCTGCGGGTGCTGAGCTCGCCCCTGCGGCTGCTGCTGCTGAATTTTCCGTGCTGACGCACCGAGCTCCTGGGCGCCGCTGTGCTTGATGCTGCTGCTGCTGCTGCAGCTGCTGCTGCTGTAGCTGCTGCTGTAGCTGTAGCTGCTGCTGATGCAGCTGCTGCTCCTGTTCTGTTTGTTGCATAGATCCAGAAGCACCTTGTGGCTCTGAAAGGTCTTGGAGGTTTGTCGATAACCCCCTGTGGTGCTTCAGTTGCTGCTGCTGTAGCTCCTGTTGCAGCTGTTGCTGCTGCTGCTGGTAAAGGTCTTCCTGCTGCTGCTGTTGTTGCTGCAGCAGATGCTGCTGCCGCGAGTGTACGTAACCCAGGTCTGGCGAGGGCAAAGAAATTCCCTGGGCTTGCGCAAAGACCTGCTGCTGCTGCTGCTGCAGCTGCTGCTGCTGCTGCTGCAGCTGCTGCTGCTGCTGCTGCTGCTGCAGGCGGTGGCGGTGGCTTAGCGGCTGTCTGAGCTCCTCCTGAAGCTGAAGCTGCCGATCTGCAACATGCCGCTGCATCCTTCGTATGTGTTCTAGCCGCAGCTGCTGCTGCTGCAGTCTTTCCCAGTGGGTTTGCTGCTGCTGCTGCTGTTGCTGCTGCTGCTGCAGCAGTTGCTGCTGCTGCTGCTGCAGTTGCTGCTGCTGCTGCAACGGCAGTTTTTGGGAGGAAGAAGAGCGGCTATTCGGCAAAAGCCCCTGTAGCAGCAGCAGAGACTGCTCTGGCTGCTGCTGCTGCTGCTGCTGCTGC
>NW_013544098.1:0-2821 GCF_000499545.2 Eimeria tenella
CGGCGCTGGGGGGCCCCCTTGGCTGCTCTGGCCCTTTGCAGGGGCCCCCCAGACAGGGGTCCCCCTTGGAAGCGGAGGGGCCCCCGCAGGGCTCCTCAGGCCGGACCCCTATCTGTTGCAGCTTCGCGTGGATCTGGGAATTTGTTTTCTTTTCATGGAGCTGCTGGGGGCTTTCGTGCGCCAGCCAGCGCTGAAGCACTACAGGGCCTACTGCAGCGGGGGCCTCAGCACTGTGGGGGGTTTGCTGCACTTCGGGGCCTCTGGAGGGCAGCAGAACTGCATCCAGCCGCTGCAGCAGCAGCTGCGGGGGAAGGGGCTGGGGCCCGGGGCTGCAGCCTGCTGCCGGCGCCTGGCTGGGGAAGTGCTGCGGGGCCTCTTCAGCCCTCGACTTGCTGCACTTGACAAGGCCCTTTGCGGCTTTGCTGCAGCAGAGCAGGGGCCTCCTCCCCTGGGCAGGGGCCCCTGCAGCCTCCCCGGCAAAGAGGGCCCCTGCAGCGCGGGGGGGGCCCTCATTGTCTGCAGCAGCAAAACTGCTGCCTGGTGCTTGGGCCTCTACCTCGCAGCTCGGGGCCTCGGAGAGGTGGAGTGCCTTTTGGCCAGGGGCGCCCCCTTTGCGGCCTTCAGCGCGGGCTGCAGCAACAGCCGCAGCAGCAGCAGCAGCAAAAGCGGCAGCGGGGCAGCGGCGGGGTTGGGGGCCTGGGAAGCTCGAAAGAGGCCCCCACTGAGGCTGCTTGTTGCAGCTAGTCCGCAGCTTGCGCTGTATGCAGCTGGGAGCAGCAGCTACGGGCTGGTTTTGGTGCCGGAGGCCCCCCAGAAAGCGAGCGAGCTGCTGCAGGCTGCTGCCTGCTGCAGCAGCAAAGCGCGCACATGCTTAGAGCCCTCCCCCCTCGTGCTGCTCTTTGCTGCTGAGGCCCCGCCCCTCGCGCCCATCTCCAGCAGCAGCGAACCCCGCCCCGGGCCCAGCTCACAGAGAGCAGCTTCTGTGGGCTTCGAGCTGTACCCAGTGCTGCAACACATCTCTCTGTTGCGGAGGCTTGCGGGGCCCCAGGGGGCACCCCTTGCTGCTGCTGCTGTGGGGCCCCCAGGGCCCCAAAAGCCCGGACTCCACGTGGCTGCAACGGGGGCCTTTGTGCCCTGCAGCAGGGCCTGGGCCCTACTGCAGCAAGTGCTGGCCCAAGGCTACAGAGAACCCGCCTGCAGCAGCTTTAGAGAAGCCCGAGGGTCTGCTGCTGAGGCCGTGTTCTTTCTGGGGCCCCTGCGGGCACGCAGGGGCCCCGGGGGCCCCCAGGCCCTCGAGCTGCCCCCACTAAAAGGGTTTAGGGAAACGCCAATAAAGCCCGAAAAGCTGCAGCTGAAAGTTGCAGAGACGCAGAGGCCCCTGGACTGGAGAGAAGCCTGGGAGGGCCTCGCAGTGAAGGCCCTGCAGCGTTTGCATGAGCTGGGGGTCCTCAGCGACAATTTGCTGCTGCAGCCGGTTTCGCCCGAGCAGCAAGAAGGGGCCCCCAGGGGCCCCGCAGCAGCAACGGGAGAACGCGCTCCCTCCGGCGGAGAAAGAATGTGGAGACAAATTCCCCAGAGCCTCCTCGCGCCAGAGTCCCTGCGCAAAATGCTGCAAGACCCTCAGTCGTGAGATGCCTAGTTTGTGACTCTGTAATAGCAGCAGCAGCAGCAGCAGCAGAGAAGCCGGCAGCGCTGAGTCTGGCGCTGCAGCAGCAGCAGCAGCAGCAACAGGGTGAAGCGGAATCGCCCGGCGTTGCTCTCGTGTGTGCCCAGGACTGAACACTCCGTCGACCTGTACATACACCGCGTGTGGTGCACCCCGCTGACTTGGCCCGAACTGCAGCAGGAGCAGCAGACGCAGAGCAAGCTGCAGCAAGGAGAAGCAGCAGCAGTAGCAAAGAGTAGCCTTATGACTGAGACAGACCTCCCCCTTCCCAACAGCCCTGTGTATGACAGTGGGGGTCTGTTGGGTTACTGGGCGCCGTTCAGCAGCAAGCGAGCGCAGGCTGCTGCAAATGCAGCAGGAGCTGCCGCAGGAGCTGCAGCAGCAGTGACGCCTGAAACAAAGGCAGCCGCAGCAAACTTGCTGTCCCAGCTGTTTCCAGATAGACCCTTATCATCTGTGCTGCAGGTAAGGGCCCTTGTAAGACTATTCCATATCCTGTCAGCTCGGCAGGCCCGCAAAAGTTCTCGCTGCTGCTGTGGTTGCTGCTGCTGCCTCTGCTGCTGCTGCTGCTGCTGCTGCTGCAGCCACTAGCGATTCTCTTGCCGTCGCCTCTGCCGGAAGCTGTGGTGTTTCACGGAGTGCACCCTCTGGGCACTTGGCAGGGGCCCCCTGGCTTTGCCCAAGGGGAAGTAGGGGGCCCCCAAGAAGAGAGTGGCCCTGAGGAAGGGGGGTCCCCCGAGTTGAGCGACGCAGACAGCATTTGTGAGGAGCCTGAGGCCCCAGGAGAAGAGGGCCTCATGAGAATTGAAATAGAGCCCCCTGGGGAGAACATGAAGTTAAAAGTCCCCAACGCAGAAGCCCTGAGAGCCCTCCTGGTGGGCCCAGCAAGAATTTCAAATTAATTTCCCACTGACACTGCTGCTGGCCCCACAGCAGCAACAGGGGACCCCATGCGAGCAGGGGCCCCCAGGGGCCTCTGCTGCGGCGGGCCCCCGCTAGGCACCTGCTGGGGCCCCCGCGGAGTGCGCGTTTGTGAGCTGCTGTGGGGCCCCTGCGCAGGTCTTGACCCACGAAGTTCTGCTGCGGCACCTCAGCATTGAGAGCTTCAGGCCGTTGGCCAGGGGCAGCAGGGGGGGGGGCCTCCTCTGGGAGGCT
>NW_013544099.1:0-2370 GCF_000499545.2 Eimeria tenella
GACGGTGGGGGGGATAGAGCCTTCGCTGGTGACGTACGAGGGTTTAGGGTCTAGCTCTTCGGCGTTGTCTCCGGCGTTTCCGGGGTTTTCGATAAACCCTAGCGAGCCCCCCCCCCAAACCCTAAACCCTCACACTTCTCTAAACCCTAATTTGCATATTGCCTGGACCTCCTTAACCTCCCGAGCTGCTTATAGAGTTCAAATTGCGAAAATGGAGGCCGACGGCGAAACCCTAGGGCTTGGCGAACACGCCTTCGGCAAAACCCTCGTCGACTCAGGTACGCGGGTTTAGGGTTTAGGGTTTAGGGTTTAGGGTTTAGGGTTTGCCCAGGGGAGATTTATCCGTGCTTCATGAACTCTGTGTTTCATGCCTGGTGGCGGTTGCTGTCTCGCTAGTGTGTGGCTTCGCTGAGAGATAGGGGTTTTAGATTTCAGGGTTTAGGGTTTAGGGTTTAGGGTTTAGGGTTTAGGGTTTGCAGGCACCACCTACTCGTACTTCCCCCCCGCAGTGTTTGCGGCCTGGCGCAAACTCCTGGCCCGCTACTGCGTGGCTTCTTTGAGGGTGTAGTAGGGTGGGGCAGGGCCAGGGTTTAGGGTTTAGGGTTTAGGGTTTAGGGTTTAGGGTTTGGCGTGTGGAGAGGTTTCTGTGGGTCCTTGTAGTGAGGAAGGTTGTTGCGTGTGTTGCTGGGTTCTGGGCGCGTGCGGCTCGGCGCTGTGGTGCGCGGGGCGAGCTAGGGCTTGGGGATTAGGGTTTAGGGTTTAGGGTTTAGGGTTTGCAGGCACCACCTACTCGTACTTCCCCCCCGCAGTGTTTGCGGCCTGGCGCAAACTCCTGGCCCGCTACTGCGTGGCTTCTTTGAGGGTGTAGTAGGGTGGGGCAGGGCCAGGGTTTAGGGTTTAGGGTTTAGGGTTTAGGGTTTAGGGTTTGGCGTGTGGAGAGGTTTCTGTGGGTCCTTGTAGTGAGGAAGGTTGTTGCGTGTGTTGCTGGGTTCTGGGCGCGTGCGGCTCGGCGCTGTGGTGCGCGGGGCGAGCTAGGGCTTGGGGATTAGGGTTTAGGGTTTAGGGTTTAGGGTTTGCAGGCACCACCTACTCGTACTTCCCCCCCGCAGTGTTTGCGGCCTGGCGCAAACTCCTGGCCCGCTACTGCGTGGCTTCTTTGTTTTGCCAAAAAGAAAAAGACGGAAGGCCCTGCTGGCGCTTTTCTTCGAAGGACTTTTTCGCGCAACTCCCCAACATAACTTTGACTTTTAAAGGGGGAGGAAGGGTGGTTTGGACCCCGCAGAGCTACCTTTACAGGAGAACGGGGGGGTTCGTAAACCCTAAACCCTAAACCCTAAACCCTAAACACTACGTGGACGGCACTGGGGAGTGGGGGGTGAGAGGGGTGGCAGCTTCAAGGGAAGAGGAAAGGTCGTTTGGGAAACCCTCGGATCTATCTAAACCCTAAACCCCAAACCCTAAACCCTAAACCCTAAGAGTTAAGTGGAAGGCACTGGGCAGGGAGTGCCCCATTTGTCGCAGGACTGGAGGGCACAGAAACCCTAAACCCTAAACCCTAAACCCCAAACCCTAAACACTAGGTACTGGGGTGCATTCCACTGAAGCGCCTCTGCCCTATAGCAGAGGGGTCAGCAAACCCTAAACCCTAAACCCTACCGCTGCGATAGTTCAGGGTATAATCTAAACCCTAAACCCTAAACCCTAACAGTTTTCTGGATGGCGCAGAGCTACCTTCTCAGAAGAGCCTGAGGCCCTGAACCCTAAACCCTAAACCCTAAGCTTTCCGGGTGTGCAGGAGAAGCTGTGGCTGCTTCAAACCATAAACCCTAAGTTGTTAGTTGTTAGGCAGATGAGGGGTGAAGCAAACCCTAAACCCTAAACCCTAGACGATGCAGAGAAAACCCTAAACCCTAAACCCCAATTATTGCAGCGAGCCGCGGCGGCCCAACAAAGCTAAGGGTTTATCTTCAACTGCTTCAACTCCCGGATTCAGGGTTTAGGGCGGGGTCCAGGGTTAGGGTTTAGGGTTTAGGGTTTAGGGTTTAGAGTTTCCGGCTCCGGGTTGAGGGTCTCGGATTTCGGGTTTAGAGTTCAGGGTTTTGGGGCCAGGGTTCCGGGTTCCGGGTTAGCGTTCGGGTTCAGGCCAGGGTTTAGGGTTTAGGGTTTAGGGTTTAGGGTTTGCGCAGGTTTTGGTGCGACGGACTCGACGACAACCACATTCAAGAAAGTGTTTTGGGACTTTCTTTTTTCAAACATAAACAAATTATTTTCGACAGAGACAGAGACAGAATTGGCGCCATTAATGCATCTTGTCCCAGCTTTTTCCTCGAAGAAAGAAAGGGTTCTTCCCCCCGTAAACCCTAAACCCTA
>NW_013544100.1:0-1921 GCF_000499545.2 Eimeria tenella
AAATAAATAAATAAATAAATAAATAAATAAATAAATAAATAAATAAAATTGCAAAAAGGAAAAGAGAATAAAGGCGACAGAGGCAGAAGCGAGAAAGAGGGAGAAAAATGGGACACAGAAGAGAGATACAGCAAAACTCCAGGGTTTAGGGTTTAGGGTTTAGGGTTTAGGGTTTACGGGATGCTCTGCGGTGTTGTAAATGGTAATGGACTGCGAAGAATTCGGAAAAGGAAATTCCAAAGAAGAGCGGCTCAGATAAGCTAGCCTGTACAGACACCCCAAACAACCACCTGCTGCTGCTGCTGCTGCTGTTGCTGCTGCTGCTGCTGCTGCTAGTGCTGCTATTGTTGCTGCTGCTGTTGTGCTGCTAGTTTTGGTGCTGTTTCTGCTGCTGCTGATGTTTAGGGGAGCGCGGTTGCTACTGCTGCTGGTGTTGCTGCTGCTGCTTCTATTGCTGCTGCTGCTGCTGCCGCTTCTATTGCTGCTGCTGCTGCTGCTATTGCTGCTGCTGCTGCTGCTGCTTGCCTTTTTTCTTTGGGGTTTACTGCTGTCGCATCCAGCAGCAGCGCAGCAGAAGAGACATGAGGAAGAGGGACTTCCACAGGCACTCCCGTAGCATCACATTTGAAATCCCCTGAAAGCCAAACCCTAAACCCTAAACCCTAAACCCTAAACCCTAAACCCTTGGCAGGTGAGAAGCAGAGACACTCGGCCTTGGGTTTTAGCAGATCCTGGCTATGCCAAAAGGCGATTAAGGTCTAGGGTCTACGACTTAGGGACCACGCTGCAGGGTTTAGGGTTTAGGGTTTAGGGTTTAGGGTTTAGAGTTTAGGATTCGCTACCTGGTTCTAGGGGCTTTGGGCCAAAAAGCCTCCACCTAAACCCCATGGAGAAGAAGACACAAAAAGCGTTTTGCTGTTCATGTAAAGGGCCTAAACCCTAAACCCTAAACCCTAGACCCTAAACCCTAAACCCTAAACCCTAAAACCTAAACCCTAAGCCTTAAAAAGAAAACCTAAACACTAAACCCTATGCCCAAACCTCCGGGCCCCAGACACAAGCCCTCAAGCCTTAAACCGTAAACCCTAAACCCTAAACCCTAAACCCTAAACCCCAAACCCTAAACCCTCACTGCTGCAGGTGCACGTGTCCCTGTTGAATTCTGACGGGGGTTGAATCTCCGGAGGTTCGAGTTGCTGCTGCATGCAGCAGCAGCGGCTGCTGCGCGCCTTTGACTAGGCAAACTAGTCTATAGTAGAAGCAGCAAGGAGCAGCAAGAGACACAGAAAGAGACACGGGAGCAGCAGCAGCAGCAGCAACAACTCCTGCTGTAGGAGACACCTGCAGCAAACCCTCCGCCGGCAGACTTGGGAAGCTAAAGGCTGCAGCAGCAGCAGACAAGTTCACCAGCTCCACGGTGACCCGGCGCTGAACAGCAGCAGCAGCAGCAGCAGCAGCAGGTGGTGGCGGGTATTAGAGGGACTGGGAATGGCAGCGTCTCGGGCCCAGAAAATAAAAATGAAAAAATACAAAAGATAAAAAGAAACAAAAAGAAAAAATAAAAAAAATAATTAAAAGGACCAATTAAGAAGGAAAAGCAAAAAAGAAATAAAGAAATGAAAGAAATAAAAGGAATAAAAAGATAAATTCAAAATATAAATTCAAAAGACAAATTAAAAAAAAGAATTAAAAAAATAAAAGAAATAAAAGAAATGAAGGGAATTAAAATGATAAACTAAAAGGGGTAATTTAAAAAGAAATTACAAAGAAAAAAGAAAAAAGAAATGAAAGAAATAAAAGGAATAAAAAGGAAAAATTAAAAAACGTTAGTTAAAAAGAAATTAAAAAGCAAAGAGAAAAAAATGAAATAATGAAATGATGAAATAAATGAAACAATGAAATAAATGAAATAAATGAAATA
>NW_013544101.1:0-2568 GCF_000499545.2 Eimeria tenella
CCCCCCAGGGGGGCCCCCAGGAGCAGCAGTTAAGTTTAATTTTGTCAACTCAATTGGAGTACCAAAGAGAGATATTAGAGGTGGGGTTTTATTTATTTATTTATTTATTTATTTATTTATTTATTTATTTTAATTATCTATTTAATTATTTATTTTGATTATTTATTTTGTCTCTTTTTCTCTTCAGTTTATCCTTCTATAGTTTTGTCTTGCGCACTCGCGCAAGAAACTAGGGTTTAGGGTTTAGGGTTTAGGGTTTGGGATTCAGCGTGTGAGGGAAGGGCTTGGGGTCTAGCTAGGGTTCAGGGATTAGAATTTATTTCTTGGGCCTAGGGTTTAGGATTTAGGGTTTAGGGTTCAAGGGTTTCGGCTTCTTCAGGGTTTGGAGCTGCATTTCGGGGTCTAACAGCTCTCTAGGGTCTCGAGTTCAGAGTTTAGGGTTTAGGGTTTAGGCTTAAGGGTTTAGGGTTTAGGGTTTAGGGTTTAGGGTTTAGGGTTTGCAGGTGCGTCTGCACGCATTGGAAAGCGCCTTATTGAGCGAATTGGAAATTTGCAACGCCCAAATAAACAGTCTCGACGAAAGAGCTCTCGAAATACAAGTAAAGCCCTTTTTTAGGGTTTAGGGTTTAGGGTTTAGGGTTTAGGGTTTAGTGTTGCTTTTTTGTTTCTTTTTGCTTTCTTCCCGTATCTCGTTTAACCTCGTTTCTATTTCTTTTTTATTTTCTTGGTATCTTCTTTCTATCTTCTTTATTATCTTTTTATTTATTTATTTGCCTTTTCTTTTTTCTTTACTTCACTTTTAATTTAATTTAAAATTTCTTTTTTTCAATTTGCTGCTGCAGGTGAAAATAGCAGATTTGGAGTGCCGGAAACTCTCTTTGGTGTCTTCTGTTTCTTTTTTGAAAAAACAAAATAAAAAAATAATTAA
Organism: Eimeria tenella; assembly: GCF_000499545.2. NCBI lineage: Eukaryota > Apicomplexa > Conoidasida > Eucoccidiorida > Eimeriidae > Eimeria > Eimeria tenella. The sequence goes on from NW_013544101.1 coordinate 929, forward strand.
AGAAGTCCTTTTTCTGGATCAGTTGACAAGTTCCATGCAGACTGACAAAGCTGGTGCTGCTGCTGCTGCTGCTGCTGCTGCTGCTGCTATTGAGGCGGGTGAGGCTGCTGCGGCGGACCAGCGGGCCCCCTGCGGCAGCAGCAGCAGCAACGGCAGCGGCAGCAGCAGCAGCCACAGCAGCAGCAGCCACAGCAGCAGCAACGGCAGCAGCAGCGCAAACGGGGGCTCTGAAGAGAAGCCTCAACCCGCAGCAGCAGCAGCAAAGGCAGCAGGAGCAGCAAAAGCAGCAGCAGCGGCCAGGCTAGAGGTGCAGCAGCAGCAAACCATTACAGCGGGGCATGCGAGACGCCGCAAAACAACAGCAGCAACACCTAGCAGCAGCAGCAGCAGCAGCAGCAGCAGCAAAACCTCCAAGCGCGTCGCGCAGCTTGAGGCAACAGTGAAACGACTAGAAGCGGAGGTCAGTTACCTGCTGCTGCACTTGCTGCTGCTGCGTTTGCTGCTGCTGCACTTGCTGCTGCTGCTGCTGCACTTGCTGCTGCTGCTGCTGCTGCTGCTGCTGCAGTGAATGCCTGCATTGCGATGTCCTTCAGGTGGCATCTCTATTGGAGGAGATAGCAAACCAAGGAGACTCCAGCCTTCAATAAACACAATAAACACCAAGGGGGCCCCTGGGGGGCCCCTTAGGGGCTCCTTGGGGGCCCCTTGAGGGCCCTGGGGGGCCCCTTGGGGGCCCCCTGGGAGGCGTCTTGGGGGCCTCTTGGGGCCCCTTCGGGGTTTTAGGGAGGCCCATTAAAGACCTTCTGAGGAGCCCCTTGGGGGCTTTTAGAAAGCCTCTAGAGGGGCCCCTTAGGGCCTCTTGGGGGGCCCCTTGGGGGGCCCCTGGGGCGGTTTTAGAAGTCCTTTAGGGGCCCTTTGGGGGCCCTTTGTGGGCCCTTTGGGGGCCCCCCAAAGGGCTCTTAATAAGACCCTTAGTGTCTTTTCAAATGGACCTTAAAGGGACTTTTTAGGGCTGCTGAAGGCGCCCCTGAAAGGGATCTTTAGGGGCCCCCGAGGGGCCCCCAAGGGGCCCCCACGGGTGTGTTAAGGGGCCCCCGAGGGGCCCCAAAAGACCCTCTTTGGGGGCCTCCAAAGGAGCCATTCAAAGGACCCTTTAGGGGCCCCCGAGGCCCTGCCCAGTACCCTAAGGGGCCCCTTGGGGCCCCCAAAGGCGCCGCCTTGGGGCCCCCAAGGGGCCCCTTTAAGGGCATTAAAAGGGGCACTTTAAGGGAACCCTTTAGGGGCCCTCTAGGGGCCCTTTAGGGGGCCCTCTAGGGGGCCCCCAAGGCGGCCATGGGGCCCCTTAGGGGCCTCAAAAGGCGTTTTGTGTTTGCTGCCGCTGGTGGCTAGCTAGCTAGCTGCCTGTCTAGCTAGCTAGCTAGCTAGTTTAGTGGCTAGCTAGCCAGCTAGCTAAGCAACTAACTAGAATAACAGAGATTTGGCTATCCGGGTTGCTGATGTTCGCCCGCCTAGTAGCTAGCTAGCTAGTCAACTAGCCAGCTATCTAGCTAGCCAGCTAGCTAGCCAGCTAGCTAGCCAGCTGGCTAGCTCGCTAGTTGCCACGCTGCCACGCTGCCTAGATACTTATTTGGCTTGCTAGT
>NW_013544102.1:0-1889 GCF_000499545.2 Eimeria tenella
AAAGCTTAATTAATTAGAACACAATTAGTTCAACGCGGGGGCCCCGAAGACCCTCGAAGGCGCAGGCATGCGGCGGGGCCCCAGGCCCTAAACCCTAAACCCTAGAGCCCCTAAACCCTAAACCCTAAACCCTAAACCCTAAACCCTAAACCCTAAACCCTGTTGAGTGTTGTTCCGAATTACTGGAGTTTACTGTAAAAAATAAATAGTTTAATTTGCTGTTTGTTTGTGTTCTTCTCTGCGGCCTGTGGGCCGCGGCTGCAGCGGCGAGCTGCTGGCTGGGCGCAACCCGAAATGGCATTTCATTTTTTGAATTTTTTGCGTAAATAATTATAAAATAATTAAAATAATAAATTAAAACTGCCAAAGCGGAAATAAATTGGCGTTTTTGCGGCGAAAGTTTCGGAACTTTCCACGAAACATCGTCTGTGCTGTACAGACACCCGGCGGTCCGCATCCGGCGGCATCCAGGTCACTTTCCCCAGCCAAAAGCGCCTCATTTTGCATTTATTTTTGCGTTTTTCTTTTTAATTTTAATTTAATTTGCATTTCACTTCAAATTGGCTTTCGAATTCGTCCAAATTTGCGCAAAAATTTGCATTTTCGCCTGCGCAGAGGCCGCGGGGCTTCGCGGGTTTCGCCGTGGCTTTCAAACTTGAAAACTCTGTTTGGCATTTTTTTGTTTTTTTTCGCTTTCTTGAATTTTTAAACTTTTAAAATGTTTAAATATCATTTGTTTTCTATTTACTTTTGCCAATTGGTCCTTTTCCGCTAAATTAGGGTTTATTTTCATGCAGTGCTCGCCCCAAACGCCTTGCAGTGCCTAAACCCTAGGGTTTAGGGTTTGAAGCTCAGAGCTAGGGGTTTAGGGTTTAGCGTTTGGGGGTTGGGGCCTAGAGCCTGGGATAGGGCGCGTAGCCTTTAGGGCTTAGGGTTTAGGGTTTAGGATTTAGGGTTTGGGTGACTATTCTTATTCGACTTTATCGGCAATTTAGCTGTAGACAAACCCTAGGATATATGTACACTCCTGCTTGCTTTAATGCATTTTAAAACTTCCATATTTACGCGCAGAGAAAACCCTAAACCCTAAACCCTAAACCCTAAACCCTAACCCTAAACCCTGAAGTGCCTTTAACTGCTACTTTCCCGCCTTCGCTTGTTTCAAACTACGGAACGCTTGAGGGCAGAAAAACTGCTGCTAAACCCTAAACCCCAAACCCTAAACCCTAAACCCTAAACTCTAAAACCTAAACCCTAAACCCTAGATATCCGTACACATGAAGCTCATATGTCTTGTTTCCTCTTTTTGACCTTTTTGAATTTAAATTTAAATTTAAAATAAAGAGTTCAAAAGCAATAAAAATAAAAAACAATAAATGTTACTTTCTTTTAATTTATTTTAATTAAAAATAAAAATAAAAAACTGAGACAGTGAAGTGTACGTACACCCGAAGCGACCCTCTGCCTCCTTTCCCTCGCCGGCTCCAAACCCTAAGCCCTACACCCTAAACCCTGAATTAGGGTTTGGGGCCCCGCGCTTTCGCTTTCTTCTGTTGCTGGGTGCGGACTGCGGCTCCGTTTGAGACTTCCCGGAGGGTCAGGGTTTAGGGTTTAGGGTTTAGGGTTTAGGGTTTCTTTGCTTTTGCGGGGGCGAGAAGGAGAAAAACCAATTTGCTGCAGCGCCAGCAGCAGCTGCTGCTCCCCCTCCTGTGCTTTTGCTGCTGAGCGCTGGCAGCTGCAAGCCACTTGCCAAAGCCATTCTGCTGCAGCGCACCCCCTCCCGCTGCTGCTGCTGCTGCTGCTGCTGCTGCTGCAGGTGCAGCAGGCGGCGGGGCCTGCAGCAGCAAGAGCAGCAGCAACAGGAGTCAGCCACGCGTGCTGCAGCAGCT
>NW_013544103.1:0-1888 GCF_000499545.2 Eimeria tenella
TTTAGACGGAGGTTTATAGCAGCAACAAGACTTGAGGGGACACCCAAGTAGCCCAAAGTGTCTCCTTCTGTTTAGCAGCAAAAAGAAGGGAAGGGGCAGCCAGAGTTGCGCTTCAGGAGCAGCAGCAGCAAGAGCAGCAGCAGCAGCAGCAAGGCCAAGAGCAGCAGCAGCAAGAGCACGAGCAGCAGCAGCGGCAGCAACAAAACCCAGGGCAGCACCAGCAGCAGCAGCAAGACCAAGCGCAGCAGCAGCAGCAGCAGCAGCAGCAGGATTACTTGAGTTGAATCCGAGGAGAGCGACGGGGCACGAGGTGTATGTACAGCTGAGGGAGCCGTAGAGGACTTGAGTGTCTCCTTGAATGTCCTTGAGGGGAAAGGAGACAGTTGAGTCCTTCGTTTGCTGCTGCTGCAGCAGCAAAGTGTCTCCTTGCAGCAGCAAAAAGCTGCGCAAACGCATGCAAGCTGCGTCGCAAACTTCCCACGGAGACAGCAGCCCCGTGCATGCAGCCAGCCCCGCGGTGTACGTACACCCCAGCGCCCCACACTTCGCCCCACACGCTGCTGCTGCTTCTTCGCAGTCCCCCATGTGGCTCCGTTTGCTGCTGCTGCTGCACCGCGGGTAAACCTGAGCAGCAGCAGCAGCAGCAGCAGTAGCAGCAACAGCAGCGCTTGCTTCTTACTTCTTTTTCTTCTTCAAATGTGAAAATTTATCCTTTTAAACGCCACTTCACTTTTTGCTCTTTTTTCATTCTTTTATTTTAATTGCGATTATAACTATAATCATGTTTGTATTTATATTTACTATTATTCTTTTTATTAATTTTTATTCATTTCTTTTTATTTATTTATTTAAAAACAAAAATAAAATAAAATTATTTTAATTACCTTTGGCAAACAAGGCTCTGCGCTGTCTTCTTCCGACAGGTCGATGCCTGCGGGTGTACAGACACCTAGGGTTTAGGGTTTAGCGTTTGGGGTTTAGGGTTTAGGGCAGCCCTTCCCCAACCACGCCCCTCCTCCTCCTCAGCAGCAGCAGCAGCAGCAGCAGCAGCCCTTCCCCAACCAAGCCCCTCCTCCTCCTCAGCAGCAGCAGCAGCAGCAGCAGCAGCCCTTCCCCAACCACGCCCCTCCTCCTCCTCAGCAGCAGCAGCAGCAGCAGCAGCAGCCCTTCCCCAACCACGCCCCTCCTCCTCCTCAGCAGCAGCAGCAGCAGCAGCAGCAGCCCTTCCCCAACCACGCCCCTCCTCCTCCTCAGCAGCAGCAGCAGCAGCAGCAGCAGCCCTTCCCCAACCACGCCCCTCCTCCTCCTCAGCAGCAGCAGCAGCAGCAGCAGCAGCCCTTCCCCAACCACGCCCCTCCTCCTCCTCAGCAGCAGCAGCAGCAGCAGCAGCAGCCCTTCCCCAACCACGCCCCTCCTCCTCCTCAGCAGCAGCAGCAGCAGCAGCAGCAGCAGACCTGCGAGCAGTCTGTGGAAGCCGCGCATGCAGACGCAAGCCCCGCTGCTGCTCTGGAAGGTCCGGTTTGCTGCAGCACAGAGACAGCTGCGGGAGCCGCTTCGGGTGTACGTACACCCCGTGCATGCGGCGCAGCTGGGGGCCCCGCGCGCCGCGCCCACGGCGCCGTCCTGCATGCGGAGAGACGCAGAAGGGGCCCCGAAAAGCCGAATTTTCGCGGAATTTTCCGCCAAGGAGCTCCAAATGGAGCTTTGTTTGAACTGCATTTCATTTCTTTCATTTAAATTCGGAAAAAGCGAAAAAAATGACGCAAAAAAAGCCAAAAAGCGAAGCAAATGGACAGTTTTGAACGCCAGCGACTACAGGTGGTAAATACATATATAAATAAGTTAAAAAATAAATAATAAATAAATAAATAAATAATGAATAAATAAT
>NW_013544104.1:0-1885 GCF_000499545.2 Eimeria tenella
AAGACCCGAAAGAGAGAAACAAATAAAAGGAATAAAATAGAACAAATAGAGTTCTTCAAAACGCAAAAAGATTCCCCAAAAGAGGCTGCAGCAGTCCCGAAAACGAACAATAGCTGCCGAGACAGCCCAGAGCCCTGGCCCCGCCGTGCGCCCAGGTGTACGTACACCTCAGCGGCAGCAGCCTAGTGTATCGACAAGCCAAACCCTTCCTTACAAACCATTCACTTCTTTATTTGTTTTGCTTCTACTGCCAGCCCTAGGGTTTAGGGTTTAGGGTTTAGGGTTTGCGCGGGCTGCGGGCGCACAGCTTCTCAATAAACCTCTTTCAAGTATTCGCCTCCTACTCAATAAACGCGCTCCACGATGCAGGGTTTAGGGTTTACAGCTAGGGTTTAGGGTTTAGGCGGCATCTGCTTTACTCCCTAGAGGTCCGCGAGGCGTCTTGCCCCGGCTGCGCAGCAGCAGCACTTGCTGCTCTGCTGCAGCACCTGCTGCTTCGCTGGGGCACCTGCTGCTTTGCTGCTGCACTTGCTGCTGCTTTGCTGCTGCACTTACTGCTGCTGCGGGACTTCGAGCCTTAAAAGGCATTTGCTGTTTGCAAACTTTCCAAACCCAAGCAAATGCGCCCCGCAGTTGGGGTGTACGTACACCTCAGGCCGCTGGGATGTACGTACACCTCGAGGTGCACGTACACCTCGCGGTGTACGTACACCGCGAGGTGTACGTACACCCCAGCGGCTCCGCCTTCAAGACTTCGGCGCTTCTGAAACTCACTTCGAAATATCGAGCAAGCAAAAGTCCGCCCTGCTGCTGCTGCTGCTGCTGCTGCCGCTGCTGCTGCTGCTGCTGCACATCTATAGGTGCATGCCACATAAAGCAGCTGCAGGCGGCCAAACAAATAAACCGCAGGCAGCACTTGGAGGCAGCAGAGACAACACAGACGCAAAAGGAGACAGCAGAAGCACATGCTGCTGCTGCAGCAGCAGCTGCTGCTGCTGCTGCAGCAGCAAACTGGGGCTGCTGAGACTGACACTAAGGGCCCAGAATCCTGGGAGGCAGCACCGGGAGAGGGACACTTAAGTTGCCTTTGGGGTGGGGTCTAAATTGGATTCGGACATATTGGAAATGTTTTTCTTCTTTTTCTTTTTCATTTTTACTTTTTTCTTTTTTGTTTCCGTTTTTGTTCCCCGTGTCTCCTTCACTGTCTCCTTTCTCTGCTGCTGCTTCTGCTGCTTCTGCTGCTCCTGCTGCTTCTCTTTCGTCTTTTTCTTTTTCATTTTCCCCCCCCGCCGAGTCTGCTGCTGCAGCGCCCTCAGGTGTACGTACACCGCGGCGCCCCACATCTAAAGCAAACACAGACACACTGTAGCTCGCGTCTGCTGCTGCTGCCAGCAAGCAGTGGCTGGGAAGCACTATGCTGTACTCTGCTGCTGCTGCTTCTTCTTCAGCTGCTGCTGCTGCTGCTGCTGCGGCGCCTGGCGCCTCTGCTGCTGCGTCTGCCGCCGGCTCCTCCGGCGCTGGCTGCTGCGCCTCCACTGCTGCCGGCGCAGCAGCAGCAGCAGCAGCAGCAGGAGCAGCAGCAGCAGCAGAAATGATGAAGGTTTGGGAAGGGACATCCGCGAAGACCCTCAGGGGCCTCGGGTCGTCTACTGCTGCATGCACTGTACATACACTCCCGAAGGAAGACACAGCAACTCCTTCCACGCACAAGACGGGCCCCACACCAGCTTCTGCTGCTGCCTGTTCGAGGGTCTGCAGCAGCTCCCGGTTTGCTGCTGCTGCTGCTGCTGCTGCTGCTGCGGTGGGGGGCTCGAGCTGGACCGGGGGCTCCTGGCTTTGTCTGTACTTGAGCTCGATTGCTTCCAGCAGGTCCTGCGGCGGCGGC
>NW_013544105.1:0-2229 GCF_000499545.2 Eimeria tenella
GCTGCTGCTGCTGGTGATGAAACGCTCTATGAACAGAGGCAGTCTGCTGCAGTGCTGCAGCAGCAGCTGCCTCGAGTCCCAGCAGCGCCGGTGGAAGCCAAACGAAACATCTGCCTGCAGCAGAGAAGATACCAGAGACACAGACACAGACCAAATGCTGCTGCTGCCGCTGCTGCTGCTGCTTCCGTTGCAGCTGCTGCTGCCGCAGACACCCATCATATCTCTGCTGCCTTCTTCTCCCACCCCTTTCTGCTGCATCTGCTGCTCAAAGCACAAACCGGACGGCTGCTGCTGCTGCTACAGACACAAACTACCTAGCTGTGCTGCTGCCGTGCTGCTGCTGCTGCTGCTTTTGCTGCAGTTACCTCTACGGAGTCGTCCACTCGAGAAGCAGCACTGAGGGGGGAAAGAGACACCTCCTGCAGCAGCAACAAGCAGCGCTCAAAGGCGTCTGCTGCAGCAGCAACTTTCCCTTCCCCGTCGAGCAGCAGCTGCTCCAAGAAGCCGGGGTCACCTCCTTCCCCAGCTGCTGCTGCTGCTGCTGCTGCTGCTGCTGCTGAACTGTGCGGCGCATTGGGAGCAGAAAAGGAAAGAGCTGAAAGAGGGTCTGTCTCCTCCACCTCCGTCTGGCCCTCGAGCCCCGCCTCTCTCTTGACACTCATCTCCTCGCCACACCCTGCTGCTGCTGCTGCTGCTGCTGCTGCTGGGGGCAGCAGCTGGCAGCAGCTGCTGCTGACAGCTCTGAAGCACTTCCAAGCCTCCACCCGCAGCACCACAAACCCCACCAGTCTCTTTAAGGCCCGGCGAGAAAGAGCCACGTCGGAGGCCAAGGCCTCTCGGAACATGTCTAAGTAACACGCGCCCTCTTTGCTGCTGCTGCTGCTGCTGCTGCTGGTGCTGCTGCTGCTGCTGCTGCTGCTCTTCCTGAATGCCGAAGGCGTCGCGTACCATTCCCTTTTAGGCCCGGACGCCCCCGTCTCCCCGCCTACTGCTGCCAGATCTCCAGCTAGTAGCTGCTGCTGCTGCTGCCGCTGCTGCTGCTGCTGCTGAGCCTGGCCACCAGCTGCAAGGAATACCTCCATGAGCTCTGCGTGAGACAACAGCCCCCCTAAGGTCTTTAGAGCCTCGGCTCGAAACCGCCAGCTGCCGCGATATTTGCTGATGCTGCTGCTGCTGCTGCTGCTGCTGCTTCTGCTGCTGCTGCTTCTCCTGCTGCTGCTGCTGCTGCAGCAGCAGCTGCTGTGAGTGTCTCTGCCAATAGCCACAGCAAGGACGCAGCCAACAGCGTCTGCTGTCTTCAGGGTCTCCACGCTCTGCTGCAGCACTGCTGCTCGGCACAGCAGCCGCAGCAGCAGCAGCAGCTGCTTGCTGCTCTCGCTGCGCGGGCCGCCTGACTGCTGCTGCTGCTGCTGCTGCTGCTGCTGCTGCTGCCGCTGGTCGAAGACAAAACGCAGAGTACTGAAGAGCCTTGGGGCCCCTGCTGCTGTGGCAGCGCGGGGCCCTTGATGCCCCTCCCTGGCCGTGCTGCAGCAGCTCGAAGCAGCAGCAGCAGCTGCTGCTGCTTCGAGCTGCTCCGGATGCAACAGCCCCTCTGCCAGGAGACACTCGACGGCGGCACCAGCAGCAGCAGCAGCAGCAGCAGCACAGGCTTGCTGCCGGCGCAGCTGCGCGTGCATGTCGCTGACTGCAGCAGCAGCAGCAGCAACCACCAGCCGCCACGCAGCAGCAGGCAACAGCCCTTCTGGAACTGCAGCAGCAGCAGACGGAAGCCCCTTCAGCAGCCGAGAGAGCAGCAGCAAAAGCTCAGCAAGTGCTGCTGGAGAGGGCAGCGCCAGACAAACTACACTGGGCACTGGCAGCAGCGGCCGCACCTTGCTGCTGCTGCTGCTGCTGCTGCTGCTCTTGCTGCGGGCCAAAACCTCATCGCGGGAAGCCTCCAAAGCAACTTTTCGCTCAATTGCTTTTGCGGCTGCTGCTGCTGCTGCGGCTGCTGCAGCTGCTGCTGCTGCTGCTGCTGCGGCTGCTGTTCCTCCTGTACAGTCTAGTTCGTCAGCTGTTGCACCATTTGTGACCGCAGCAGCAGCTGCTGCTGCTGCTTCCGCTGCACCTGCTGCTGCTGGTTCTACGTAGGCCATATCTTCTGCTTCATAAAATGCTGCTGCTTCTGCTGCCTCATCGTCTGGGTCTGCTGCTGCATGTACATCTCTTGCCACTTCAGCAGCAGCAGCA
>NW_013544106.1:0-1882 GCF_000499545.2 Eimeria tenella
CGGGGGGACTAGTGGTAAGACATTTTGGCTTACCTCCATATTTGTAGGAGGGGATGGAAATGAAAATGGAAATGAAAACTTTAAACCCTAAACCCTAAACCCTAAACCCTCTTGGAAGGAAGAGAAAGTTCCTTGAAAGGCAATGGAGGAGCCAGAAGGCGGCAGCAGGTTGGCTTAGCTGCAGGCCCAGACGACGGTTTAGGGTTTAGGGTTTAGGGTTTAGGGCTTCGGCTTCCCGCTGGCTTCACGTAGCGCGACAAATACTTCAGAAAGAAGTGATTACAGACTTTTTGCTGCTGCTGCTGAAGCTGCTGCTGCTGCTGCTGCCGCTGGGGGCCCTCAAAGAAACCCTGGGGGCCCCCTGCTGCTGCTGGGGGCAGAGAGCATCACGGGGGCCCCGTGCTGCAGCAGCAGCTGGAAGCAGCAACTAGGGTGTATAGAGAGCTTTTATTTAGTTGTGTTTTTATTAAATTCTCTAAATTAGGTTTTGAGAGGAAAAGGCAAAATAGGGGAGCCGCGGGCGCTCCTACAACCGCGCACAAGCTGTGGTTTAGGGTTTAGGGTTTAGGGTTAGGGTTTAGGGTTTGCACATGATGCATTCTTCTGCTTTTGAGCCGAAGCCACTCAAAAAACTCGAAAGCAACTAGTGTTTCCCGGCTGCTGCTGCTGCTTCTACCGCTTCGTGTATTGCTGCCTCTGCTGCTGCTGCCGCTGCTGCTGCTGCTGCTATGGAGAGACCAGCAGCTGCTGAGGAGACAGAGTCCGAAGAGGAAGCTGGGCTAACAACAGAGGCGGAAAGCGATGCCCCGGGTAGGGTTTAGGGTTTAGGGTTTAGGCTTTAAGGTTGTGTAAGGGCTAGGGTTTGTGGTGTTCGGCTTAGGGTTTAGGGTTTAGGGTTTAGGGTTTGGTCACGGCGAAGAGCATCGCTTGCGGCGTCTTCGCCGTGCTGCTTCCCGCGGCCCTGCAATTTGCAGCTTCTTGCTGCTGCTGCTGCAGCTGCTGCTGCTGCCCCGTCCAGAATCTAGGGTTTAGGGTTTAGGGTTTAGGGTTTAGGGTTTGGCTGCGCAGTCTACGACTTCAAGAGCGACGACGAGGCCCCAGACCCTCGCCTGGGGGATTTGCGGATTCTTCACTACAAAGGCAACATAGCCAAGTTGCTGCTGCGCACAGGCCAGGCAAGCCACAGAAGCAGCAGCAGCAGCAGCAACAGCAGCAACGGCAGCAGCAGCAGCAGAAGCAGCAGCAGCAGCAGCAGCAGGGGTGGTGTGGGTGTGCTAGCCTGTGTGTGACTCTTAGGGTGATGTCTTCCCAGGAAATGGAGACGAGGTTTTAGGTGAGCTGCTGCTGCTGCTGCTGCTGCTGCTGTTTGGGCCCCTGCTGCAGCAACAGCTGCTGGGGCTCCTGGGCCGCGGCTGCTGCTGCTGCTACTGCCGCTTCTGCTGCTTCGGCGAAGTCTGGCCGTGCGAACGCGTCTCGCTGCTGCTGCTGCTGCTGCAGTACGTTGGCGGAAAGTGGAAGCCCCTGCTGCAGCGCCGCCTAGCAGCAGCAGCAACAGCAGCAGCAGCAATCTGTTAGTCCCTGGCTTCACACACGCTGAGCTGCAGGACTTAACTGACGAAGCATCTGCATGCACTCCTGTGCTGGCGACGCTGGGCTCTTCAGGTGCGTCTAACAGCAGCAGCAGCAGCAGCAGCAGCAGCAGCAGCAATAACGGCTGCTGCTGCTGGTGCTGCTGCTAATGGACAGCTGCCCTGCAGCAAGCTTGAGTAGATTACTTTTTTGTGGCGGTGGGCCTGCTGTTCCTGCTCACTATTTTATAAAGTGCCTCTTCGCTGCTGCTGCTGTGCTGCTGCTGCTGTTGCGCTGCTGCTGCTGCTGCTGG
>NW_013544107.1:0-2011 GCF_000499545.2 Eimeria tenella
TGCTGTTGCTGCTACTGCTGTTGCTGCCCAGGGGTCACCGGGCAACGACTGCTCTGAGTTGCTGCCGCTGCTGCTGCTGCTGCTGAACTCGGGGAAGGGACAAAAGACAAAAATAAATGCGACTTCGTAGATTTTTAGTTTCCCAGTTTAAAACTACACACAGGAGCAGCAGTAACAGCAGCAGCAGCGCAGCAGCAGCAGCTACAAGGCCCCGGGGCCGGAGGCCCCCCTCTGGACACTGCAGCAGACGTCCGCAGCAGCAGCAGCAACAACAACAGCAGCAGCAGCAGAAGCAGAATTTTCTGTGTTTCAAGATAGCAGCAGCAAATAGCACCACAACTGCAGCAGGCGAAGCCGGGGCCCCAGCAGCAGCTGTCGAGGCCCCCGAGACCCTGAACCACGCGAGGCGGCCTGCTGCTGCTGCTGCTGCTGCTGACGCACACACCCTTGCAGTTGCTGCTGCTGTAGCTGCAGCAACGCCACCACGGACTGGCAGCTGCAGCAATGGCAGCAGTCGCAGCTGCAACCGCAGTAGGGGCGACACTAAGAGCAGCAGTAGCAGCAACGCTGCCACAGCCGCAGCAGCAGCTCCTGCACAGCAGTAGCAGCGACTGCAGCAGCTGCTGCAGCAGCAACTGCAACACCAGCAGCCGCACAGCAGCAGCAACTGGCGACCTATCCCTCCCCGTTGCCTTGCCACCATTGCCTGCACTATATGTGCTGCTGGAGCCTTCCTCAGTCGCTGCTGCTGCTCCTGCTGCTGCTGCTGCTGCTGCTGTTGCTGCTAGGGTCTGACTGCAGCAGCAGCTCGGGTTGTTCTTGTGCATTTGCCTTCCCGTCCCCTCGCGATGGAGGGCCCAGAGCTTGCTGCTGCGAAAGGCAGCAGCAGCAGCAGCAGCAACTGCTGCTGCAACCATCAGGGCCCTGGAACGGGGGACGCCTTCCCGCCCCCCCCCGCAGCCAAGGACGCCGGAGAGCAGCAGCAGCAGCAGCAGCAGCAGCAGCAGCAGCAGCAGCAGCAGCAGCAGCAGCAGCAGGGTTTTGAAGACGTCGAGGCGTACATGGTGTGCCCCGCCACGGCGGCGTGGGCCCTATCCGAGCTTCTGCGCAGCAGCTCAGCACCAGCAGCGGAACCAGCAGCAGCAGCAGCAGCAGCAGCAGCAGCAGCAGCAGCAGCAGAGGAAGACGTGGTGCGGGCCTGCCAGTGGCTGGTGCTCTCCGGGTGTATCCGCAGGGTCACCTGGCGCAGCCCCCTCGTGCTGCAGGGCGAGCTGCTGCAGTGTGGGGTTGTGCTGCTGCCGCAGCAGCAAACAGCAGCAGCAGCAGGAGACCCTGCTGCTGCCAGGGCCTGGCTCGCCAAGTACGCCGCCCTGGCCTGCTCCGTCGACCTGCTGCTGAAGGACGCTAGCAGCAGCAGCAGCAGCAGCAGCAGCAGCAGCAGCAAAGGACACTCTGCGCTCTCTTGTCAGTTTTGGGAGGCCCAGGCCTTTCCCATAGACTCCCAGGAGACAGTTTCTGCTGCAGTCATACCTTACACCTACATACCAGCAGCAGCAGCAGCAGCAGCAACAGCAGCAGCAGCAGCAGCAGACGCGGCAAACGAGCCTCAGAGAGAAGCCCTCCACTGCTGCATCATCTGCGATGTCCGAATACCCATGAGTACGCGGCCTTTGCTGCAGCAGCAGCAACTGCTGCTGCTGCTGTGTTCGCTGCTGTTGCTGTTGTTGCTGCTGCTGCTTTGCTTGCTGTTGCTGCCGTTGCTGCATTGCTTCTGCCCTTGTCATTTCCGGTTCGCTGCTGCTGCTGCTGCTGCTGTGCGCTACATTCCCTCGAAGTTGCGGCTGCTGTTGCTGCTATTCTGTTTGCGGCTCTGTTTCTTTCGTTGGTGCTGCTGCTGCTGCTGCTGCTGCTTTGTTGCTGTGTCTTTCGTTGCTGCTGCTTCTCTGTGCTGCTGCGCACAGGGCTGAGCTTGCTGCTGCTGTGCTGCTGCTGCTTGGCGTGCAGCTGCTGC
>NW_013544109.1:0-1870 GCF_000499545.2 Eimeria tenella
AGCAGCAGCAGCAGCAGGCGCTGCAGCAGCAAAAGCAGCAGCAGCTGAGATGGCGGCAGCAAGAGCAGCAACTGACACAGGCTAGGGACGCCACAGCAGCAGCAGCAGATGCTGCAGCAGCAGCAGCAGAGGGGGCAGCAGCGTCACCAAATGGCGAGCCCCTGCCCAAGAACATTAACTACAGCTCCCCGCTGCAGCAGGACTCATTTGCTGCCGATGACAGCAGCAGCAGCAGCTGCTGCTGCTGCAGCACAGAGACTCAGCAAAGACCATACGGCGCGGCGCAGCAGCAGCAGCAGCAGCAGCAGCAGCACGGCGCAGATGGGGTGGCGTCTGAAGCAGCGCCAGGGTTTGCTGCTGCTGACGCAGCAGCAGCAACAACAGCAGCAGCAACAGCAACAGCAACAGTACCCGAGCCGGGTGCCGCGCAGGCAGCACCCGCAGCGCCGGCAGCAGCAGCAGCAGCAGCAACAGCAGCAGCAGCAGACACCATTCGCTGCCGGCTGCCTGCGCAGTGCTTCGTTTCTGCCTGTGTCTTCTGCATGCCGCCGCTGCAGCCGCAAGCAGCAGCAGCAGCAGCAGCAGAATCTCTCTTTGGGCTTTTCGATTTGCTGCTGTTGCCGTACCGCCTGCGCAAGCTCACTCATTGGCTTGCTGCTGCTGCTGCTGCTGCGCGGCCTCTCTTTGGCAACGACCAGCAGCAAACAGCAGCAGCAGCAGAAAGTAGCAGCAACGGCAGCAGCAGCGACAGCGGCGGCGGCAGCAGCAGCGGCAGCGGCAGCAAGCGTCGCGAGCCGTGGGCAGAAGGGGAGCAGCAGCAGCAGCAGCAGCAGCAGGGCATTGATGGTCCTGCTGCTGCTGCTGCACCACTGCTTCCAGCAGCGCCGACGACAGCAGCGCGAACAGCAGCAGCAACAACAGCAGCAGCAGGACCCCCGGCGCTGCTGCTTTGCTGTCCGTGGTCGCTGCAGGAGCAAATCCTGCTATGCGCGCAGCAGCTGCAGCAGCAGCTGCAGCAGCAGCAGCAGCAGCAAATTGTTTCTTCCTTATCTCTTTCAATTTTTATGGCTCACAACTCCCTGCAGCTCAGGAAGGTTTCCTTATCTGCTGCTGCGTTGACAGCAGCAGCAGCAGCAGCGGGAGGCACTTCTCCTGACCCCGACAGCAGCAGCAGCAGCAGCAGCAGCAGCAGCAGCAGCGCTGCTTCGAGCGTCCCCGAGACCGATTTGAAGCCTCCCCTGCCACGGCGGCAGCAGCGGCCGCCCCCGCAGCAGCAGCAGCAGCAGCAGCAGCAGCAGCAGGACTGGTGGCTGCTGGAAGCAGCAAACCCTGGGGGCCTTCGAGAGGCCTGGAGCCGCAGCGATGTGCTGCTGCTGCTGCAGCTGCTGCGGGTCCCTTCTTTGGTTTTTGCTGCTGCCGACGATCCCCTCACAAGTTCCTACGTAGACGTATTTGCTGCAGCTAGGTAAACCCTAAACCCTAAACCCTAAACCCAAAACCCTCGCTGGAAACCCTAGGCGCTCGAAAAGCAGAGGATGAGCGACAGAGGAAGCCCAAATGCAGCGCGGAGGCTTCAGGGTTTAGGGTTTAGGGTTTGAGGTTTAGGGTTTAGGGTTTAGGGTTTAGGGTTTAGGGATTGTGCGCTGCAGAAACCCCAGTCTAGGGTTCGCGCTGCTTCAGTCTGGAGGCCATGTGCTGCAGCTGGCAGGTAAGCGAAGCATCCACTCCTCGAGGGTTTAGGGTTTAGGGTTTAGGGTTTAGAGTTTAGGGTTTAGGGTTTGGGGCTTAGGGTCTAGGGTTTAGGGTATAGACGTTGAGGGCTTGCCACTTTTTTGTGTCTGCTTCTCCTTCGGCGCTTCGCGCCTACAGA
>NW_013544110.1:0-1870 GCF_000499545.2 Eimeria tenella
GCACCAGCAGCACAGCAGCAGCAGCAGCGCCTCCTCCCCTTCCGCAGGGAACAGTCCGCCGCGGCAAAGGAGCAGCAGCAGCAGCAAGAGGCGATCAGCAGCAGCAGCAGCAGCAGCAGCAGGAAGAAGAGCAGCAGGAGGAGGCGCACCTGGGTGTGTCGGTTCGTTTGGTGTGGACTTTCCCTTGTTGCTCCTCTGCTGCCTGCTGCTGCTGCTGCTGCTGCTGGTTTCTGGAGGAGACTCTTTGAAGGCGAGGCGCTTCTGGGCAGGGTCGAGGGCCCTGACAGCAATTGTGTCTCCTATGCGGTGCAGCAGCAAATTTGCTGCCAGCAAATGTGCTGCAGCAGCAGGGTTTTGGTGCAGCACGGCGAGCTCCGTCAGCAGCAAAGGGGACAGCAGCGGCGGCAGCGGGGCAAAGAGACTTGTGGGGTTGTGCAGCAAATCCAGCGGCACCGGCAGCAGCAGCTGCAGCAGCTTGCTGCGCGGCAGCACGAGGGACTGCAGCATGAAAAGCCACTGGCCGGAGAAGCCATTGAGGAGGCCGCTGAGTTGCTGCTGCTCCCTGCGTTGCTGCAGCAGCGCCTCGCGCTCTGCCGCGCCCTGCTGCTGTTGCTGCTGCTGCTGCGCTGCAGCAGCAGGCAGCAGCCCCACTGCAGCAGCCATCCAAGGATCATCCAAAGGACTTAGTCCCAAAGTAGCAGCAAGAAGTTCTCCTCTTCTTTGCTTCACCAACGGAGGAGTTCTTGCAAGAACAACTCTGCGGCCTCCTTTATAGTAGTAGTCCACTCCGTGTTTTGCTGCTGCTGCTGCTGCTGCTGCTGCGGGCGGCGGCACCGCGCCGCCCGCCCCTGCTGCTGCTGCTGCTGCTGCTGCTGCGGGCTTCGTCGGCGTTCCCACCGCCCCGCACAAACCCTCCTCTTCCTCCACGCGAGCAGCAGCAGCAAGCAGCGCAACTCCTGCTGCTGCTGCTGCGCGCCGCTTCCGGCCCCCAGCTGCTGCTGCTGCTGCTGCTGCCGCTGCTGCTGCGGCCTCCCCTCGAGAACGCTTCCGCTGCGCCGCCTCCTCCTCCTCACGCTGATACGCGTCCCAGTCCCACCCTGCGCTCAAACCCTAAACCCTAAACCCTAAACCCTGAACCCTCAACCCTTAACCCTGGACACACAGAGCCTCTCTAAACCCTAAACCCTCGAGCCCACACACAAACCGTCAGTCCGGCCTTCTCCACAGCCAAACCCGCCCTAAACCCTAAACCCTAAACCCTAAACCCTAAACCCTAAACCCTAAGCCCTTGCCTGGAGGCATAGTAGTGTAGCTTTGAATTATTGTGTCTGCCGATACCTGAAGAAACCGAACAAAAAACACAAATCAAGATCAGCAACAGCTGCAACAGCAGCAGCAGCAGCAACAGCAGCAGCAGCAGCAGCAATTTACGAAACGAAGAGAAGACAAAGCAACGGGGAATGAAGAAGCAAAAAGCGCGTAAAGGGAGACAATAAAATAAACAAAAATAAATAAAAAGAGAAAATTAAATAAGCAAAAATAAATTTGAAAATTAAATAAATAAAATGAAAAATAAGAGGAGGCAATTACATAAATAAAAAGGATAAAACGAGACAACTAAGAAGAGACCTAAAGACACAATTAAAAGATAAATAAACGATAAATAAAAGATAAGCAAAAGATAAATGCAAGATAAATAAAATGAGAATTGAAAGATAAATAAAAAGTAATTGAAAGATAATTTTAAAAATAAATAAAAAGAAAATAAAAGACAAATAAAAACACAAAAAAAGGACAAACAAAGACCAACTAAAAGTCCAAAAAGAGTCCAAAAAAGTCCAAAAAACGCCAAAAGAGAGAAAACAAAAAT
>NW_013544111.1:0-2343 GCF_000499545.2 Eimeria tenella
GGGGGGCCCCCGGGGGGCCCCCAGGGTGAGGCCCCTGCGGCCGCTGCAGGAAGCTGCTGCGCTGCTGGCAGCAGCAGCAAAAGACAGCGAGAATGTCCGCAGCAGCAGCAAAAGAAATCAAGCTTTGCTGCTGCGGCCAGAAGACACTGATTTGCTGCTACCAGGTAATTAATTAAGATGAATTAATTAAAATAAATTAGTGAAAGAATTAAATTAAATTAAATTAAGAAGAACAATTGAATTTAAAAGAAAAAGAATTAAATGAAGAAGACACAAAAGACAAAAAAGGCATTACAAAATATTAAAAGATCAAAAAATTAAAATTAAAAATTAAAAATAAAAAAATAAAAAACAAAAAAATAAAAAGAGAAAAATAGAAAATTCGACAGAAGAGATAAAGGCTTAGAGGGAGGGAAGGGCGGAGAGGGGGAAAAAAGAGAACTGCAGCAGCAGCAGCAGCAGCAGCTGCTGCTGCTGCTGCTGCGTGGGTGCCTCTTTACACTGCATGGCTCGCTGCTGCCTGTCCGATTAAAGAGTGTTTCTTATGTCTGCTGCTGCTGCCGCCGCTGCTGCTGCTGCTGCTGCCGCTGCTGCTGCCGCTGCTGCTGCTGCTGCTGCCGCTGCTGCTGCTGGCGTGTGCAGGGGCCCCTGGGGGCAGCAGCAGGACGTGCATGCGCTGCTGGGTGGCTGTGGGGCCCCTGTACTGCAGCAGCTGCAGCAAATACTTGTGTGGGCCTTGTGCTGCTGCGCTGCACTGCGGGGAAAGTGTGGGGCCCCACAAAGTGGGGACAGCAGCAAGAGCCCTTGAGGTGGACGTACACCTCAGCACTCCCCTCAGGAAGCAGCAGCAGCAAGACAGCTTCGCCCTCGACGTCAAAGTCCCCGCTGCAAGGTTTTCCCAAACCCTAAACCCTAAGCCCTAAACCCTAAACCCTAAACCCTAGACCCTTGACAAGCGGCCGAGGCGACGCCCAGACGCGCGCAGCCAGCAGCTGTGCTTTCCGCAGCAGACGCGGGTTTTAGGCTCTAGGGTTTAGGGTTTAGGGTTTAGGGTTTAGGGTTTAGGGCTTTTGTACTGCTCACAGGGGAATCCACTGCCAGCGCCACGAAAATGAGCCCGCCAAATACGCTTGCGTGGACTGCGGGTGGGGCTAGGGTTTAGGGTTTAGGGTTTAGGGTTCAGGGTTTAGGGTTTAGGGTTTAGGGTTTAGGGTTTAGGGAGGGGCGGCGGTTTCTGCAGGCCGTTCTACACGTTCTTGTTTCTTTATTTGAGTACTTCTTTTTAATTCTTTTTAATTCTTTTAATTTATTTTTATTTTTCTGTAATTCTTTTAATTCTTTTAATTCTTTTTATTTCCTTTTATTTCTTTTTATTTCTGTTTAATTATCTAAATTCCTTCAATTAATTCTTTAAATCATTTTTTCATTTTTTCATTTTTTCATTTTTCGTTTTTTCGTTACCTTTTTTAATTCCCCTTTGACTCCTTTCTACTCAATTTAATTAATTAATTAGATTCAATTAATTTAATTAATCTAATTCTTTTTGTTATTTATTTATTCATTTATTTATTTATTTATTTATTTTTTTTTTTAGTTGTCTTCTCTTTTGCGAGAGCTGCCGCTCCGAAGGCCAACACGCCTCCCACAACTTCGTATTGATTCGCACAGCAGTGCCTGCTGCGCGGCAAAAGGTCCCAAACCCTAAACCCTAAACCCTAAACCCTAAACCCTAAGCCCTAAGCCCTAGGCTCCAAACCCTAAACCCTAAACACTAGGCCCTGGCCACCGCGCTTTCGTCTTTGAAACGCTCCAAACCCGCTTTCCACGGACCCCAAATGCAGCCCTAAACCCCAAACCCTAAACCCTAAACCCTAAACCCTAAACCCTAAACCATAGGTTTTGTGCTTAATTGGTGGAGCCGCAGATGATGGAACAATACACCAAGTTGAAGCAGCAGGCGCAAGAGCTTGAAGCTGTTTCGGCTTCTCTGAAGAGTCTGCAGGTGCTGCTGCTGCTGCTGCCGTTGCTGCTGCTGCTGCCGTTGCTTTTGCTGCAGCTACTCACGCCGTTTTCGCTGCTGCTGCTACTGTCGCTGCTGCTACTATTGTTGCTGCTGTTGTTATTTCTGCTGCTGCTGATGGTGCTGCTTTCGGCGGTGCTGCTGCCTCTGTTGCTGCAACTATTGTTGCTGCTGCTGTTGCTGCTGCTGCTGCTGCTGCTGCTGCTGCACGGGTTGTGGGGTCGTTTGCGGTGTATGTACACCCCAGAAGAAAGCCCTTCGCATGCACACGACAAACGCGGCCTACATCAAGGAAGCTTTTGAGGTGAGCTTCCTGCTGCTGC
>NW_013544112.1:0-2195 GCF_000499545.2 Eimeria tenella
AACCAGCAGCAGCTGCAGCACCTGAAGACTTAGCGGCGTCCCCTGCCTCGTCCTCTGCCTCTGCTGCTTCTGCTGCTGCCCATTACGAAGCAGTTTCCTGCTGCAGCAGCACCAGGCTGCGCTGCCGCTGTTGCTGCAGCAGCAGCAGGCCCAAATCCAGGTATCAGCCCTCCAGGCAGACACTGGGGCTGCTGCTGCAGTAGCTGCTGCTGCTGCTGATGCTGCTGGGGCTGCTGCTGCATTTGGTGGAACATCCCGAAACCAGAAGCGCCGCCCCCGCCCTGCAGCATCTGCTGCTGCTGCTTCTGCTGCTGCTGGCCAAACATGGGCTGCTTCTGCTGCTGTAGCAGGGGCTGCTGCTGCAGCGTCGGTTGCACAGCCTTTTGCTGCGAGAACTGAAACAGTGGCTGCTGCTGCTGCTGCTGCTGCAGTGGGTCTTTCTTGCGTACAATTCGCAGCACTCTTCGGCCCCCTTTGCTGCCTCCCATTTCTTCATCGAGTCCTTCCGCTGAAGGCCCCCCAGGTGCAGCAGCAGCAGCTGCTGCTGGTGCTGCAGCAGGAGCAGCAGCGGCTGCAACTGCAGCAGGAGCAACAGTCGCAACTGCAAAAGCGGTAGCAGCTGCTGCAGTAGGAGCAGCAGCAGTAACTGCAGGAGCAGCAGCAGGCGTGAAAGCCGCAGGAAGGGAGAAGAGCGGCTTTGCTGCAGCAGGTTCTGCTGCTGTTGCTTCTGCTGCTGCAGCTGCACGAGGTGCTGCCAAGGTAGGCGCGAAGCCACCAGCGCTGGAGAACCCGAGGCTAAGCTTCTGCTGCTGCTGCTGCTGAATCTTCTCCTGATCTTGCTGCTGCTGCTGTTGCTGCTGCTGCTCTTGCTGTTGCTGCTGCTGCTGTTGCTGTTGCTGCTGCTGCTGTTGCTGCTGCAGCCTCGCTTGCTCTTGCTGCTGCTGTTGCTGCTGCAGCCTCTCTTGCTCTTGCTGCTGCTGCTTGCGTCTGCGTTCTTCTTCTTTGAGCTGTTTGCGTCTCTCTTCCTCTTGCTGCTGCTGCATCTGTCTTTCTTTTTCTTCGCGTTCCCTTCGCTGCTTCTCCAGCTGCTGCTGCAGCAGCAGCTGCTGCTGCTGCTGCCGCAGCAGCTTTGTTTCCTCCACAGATAACGCAGGGGCCCCCAAAGAAGGCAGCACTTCATTTGTGTCTGCATTAGACTGACACAGCAGCAGCCTTGCTGCAGCAGCAGCAGCAGCAAGGGCCCCCCCTCCGTGGCTGCGCCGCCGCTGCCTCTTTATAGGAGACAGCTCGGAAGGGCTGCTGCCTGCTGCTTCTGCTGCTGCTGTTGCGGGAGATGCTGCTGCTGCTGCGGCGGCTGCCGCTTCAACCGCTGCTGGTGCCGTTTCACTCTCTGCTGCTGCTTCTGCTGCTGCTGTTCCTGCTGCTGCTGCTGCTGCTGCTGCTGCTGCTGTTGCTGCTCCTGCTGCACGGAGACAGACACCCGAGTCATCTGTGCCCCTTCGGCGCTTGCGCGTAGAAGCAGAAGATGATGCCTCAGCAGCAGCAGCAGCAGCAGCAGCTGCTGCTGCTGCTGCTGCTGGAGCAGATGATGCCCGTTCTGGGGTGCGAATCGCATCCTCCCCTGCTCCTGCTGCTGCTGCTGCTGCTGCTGCTGCGCCTGCAGGTTCCTTATTAGCTGCTTCCTCTGCAAGGGCAGCGCCGTTGCTGCAGTCGTTGCTGCTTGTGCTGCTGCTACTGCATTTATCGCCGTTAGAGCTGCTGCTGCTACCGCACGCGCTGCTGGTTTTGCTGCTGCTGTTGCTGCTGCTGCTGCTGTTGCTGCAGCCGCCCTTGCTGCTTCTATCCCCGCCACAAACAGAAGGCCCTTCTGTCTCTCTTGTCTTCATCTTTCCTTCAGTCGTGAGCACCGCTTCACCTTGCTGCTGCTGCAGTTGCTGCTGCTGCTGCTGCTGTTGCTGCTGCTGCTGCTGCGCCTCGCACGGCCTTGGCGGCAGCAGCAGCGAACTGCGGGGACCCGACAAAGGGAAAAGCAGCCCCAAAGAAGACCTGCGCCGCCTTTGCTGCTGCAGCGAGAGTGCAGCAGGAGAGCAGTAGGCCACTCCCAGCTGCAGCGCGGTGCTGCTGCTGCTGCTGCTGCTGCTGCTGCTGCTGTCGCGCGTAGTGGATGGGCTCCACACGACGCAAGGCATTTCTTC
>NW_013546117.1:0-2357 GCF_000499545.2 Eimeria tenella
TTTATCATTGTCGTTCATTTCCTTTGTTTTATTTATTCATTTTAATCTACTTTTGCATTTATTTTTAATTTGTTATATTTATTTATAATTTACTTTTTATTTATTTGTTCTTTTGTTGAAGTTTAATTGAGTTCTTTTCCATATATTCTTACCCCTTTGGGGCCTCAGTTTTTGCTGCCAGTCGCTGCGTCCCGCCGCTGTTGCTGCTGCTGCAGTAGCTGTAACTGCTGCTGCAGCTGCTGCAGCAGTAACAGCTGGCCTGCAGCAGCAGCAGCAGCGGCAGCAGGCTTTCGTCGGCGGCGCTTGCGGGCCTCTCAGAAATTGGTCTCTTGGTCTTTTGTGCTTAAAATTTTCCGTTTTTTCGATTTAAAAGTATAAAAATGGATTAAAATAATAAGTTAATTCATAAATTGAATAAACAATTCATTTATTTCCGCTCTTTTGCCAATTTTGAAACTCCTGCTGCAGCCCGCAGCCCCCTCGACGCCGCTCGCGTCGGTCTTCGTGGACGCGCTGCAGCGGCCGCTGCTGAGCGCCGCGGGCATCGCCTTCATCGAGCAGTGAGTGAAACTGCGTGAAAGTGGATTTAAAAGAGAAAAAAATAAATTAAAATAAATTAAAATGTGAAATAATAAATTGTAATTCAAAATAAATCATTTAAAGCCATAAAATAGCGAAGTAGACGGCAAGCAGCAAACCCGCGAGCCCGCCTGAGCTGTGGGCGCTTCGAAACCGCTTGCGAAAACTCCAAAAAGTGACCAAGAAATTGCAAATTAATTTTAAATTTATAAATTAAATGTCAAATAATTAAAATTTATTTTTGTTTTATCTCAAAATATCATAAATCTTCAGCAGATCCGCCTGTCTTGTCTTCCACGGCTTCTGCGTTTCCTCAGTGGTCTGTGACTCTCTGTTCATTTCTCTATACTTACTTGCTGCTGCAGCTGCTGCTGCAACTGTTGCTGCAGCTGCTGCTGCAGCAGTTGCTGCTTGTTTCACATATTCGACTGTATTTGGTGCCGCTGCTGTTGCTATAAGCTCTTTGGGGGCCTTTGCTGCTCCTCCTGCAAACTCTTTGCACGCATTTGCTGCTGCTGCTGCTGCAACCTCATTGAGCGCTTTTGCTGCTGCTGCTGCTGCCACTGCTGCTGCAGCCTGCTTATAGTGGACCCGTCAAGGCGTCCGTCCTGCTTAGCTGCGCTGCAGCACCCGTGGCTTGCTGCTGCTGCTGCTTCCTTCAGCAACATTGCTGTTTACTTTGGGCCTTTTCCCACGCCCTCTTTGCCGCTGCACTATTTGCCTTTAGACCCTCTTAATGTGAGCCACTGCTTCGCCCCCACGCAGCAGCAGCAGCAGCAGCAGCAGCGGCTGCAGCAGCAACGGAAGTGGGGGATGCAGCAGCCGCAGCAGCCGCTGCTGCTCCCTGTGCCACCCTGGGAGGAGGCCCCCATGCCGCAGCAGCCGTTTGATATGCCCGCAGAAGCAGCTACAGCAGCAGCAGCAGCAGCAGCAGGTGAGGCAGCAGCTATTCTTTCTGCTTTGGTTCTTCGCGTCGCATTCTGCTTAGATCCTTTTTGCTTCACTCTTTTCATTTCTTTGCCAGCTGCTGCTTCCTATAGCTGCTTCTGCTGCTGCTACTGCACCTGAGCGCCCCAAGTTGCTGCACCGTTTATCAATTGCTGCTGCTGCTGCTGCTGCTGCTGCTGCTGCAGGGTGTTGGCTAAGCCCGCAGTTTGTATGTGAAGCTCTTTCTTCCTGAGATCTTCCTCTTTTTTTGAAACTAAACAGCAGCACAACTTTGCTGCTAAATTTTTAGCTATAGATCCACCCAGGGCCTCTGGGGGGCTCCCTGGGGGCCCCTAAGGGGGCCCCCTGGGGGCCCGTAGGGGTCCCCTTTGGGGGCCTCTAGGGGGGCCCCCCAAAGAGGCCCTTTATATGGAGGGCCTCAGAGGGAAATGGGGGCCCGTGTTGCTGCTTCGTCTACAAATACCTGGGGGGCCCCCAAGGGGGGCCCCCCGGGGGCCCCCAAGACGGGGGCCCTCTTGGGTACTTGTTAGAGGGTCACCAAGGGTGGCCCCCAGGGGGCCCTTTCTGCTGCCTTTTCTGTAAGCAGCTTTAGTTGACACGAGGAGGCCCTTAGAGGGCCCCCAATGGGGACCCCTCTAAACCCTTTTAGCCCCTCTTCGGGGGCCCTTAGGGGCGCCCAAATATCTCCCCTTGGGGGCCCCCTGGGGGCTCCCTGAAGTGTTCCTTGAGCTCCCTCTGGGGAGCCCCTTGGGGGCCCTCCTAATGGCGCAGTTTGGGGGGGCCCCCAGGGGTCCATTATGGGGCCTTTGGCATCTTTTGCGGGCCCCCAA
>NW_013544113.1:0-2131 GCF_000499545.2 Eimeria tenella
AATGCTGCTGCTGCTGATGCTGCCGTTGGGCTCGAAAGCCATAAACGGTGCTGCTCCTGCTGCTGCAGCAGACAGCAGCAAATTGGACACGCGGCACGCGTCTCCTGCTGCTGCTTCATCGCAGCCAGACACAAACGACTGAGCTGCTGCTGCTGCTGCTGCTGCTGCTGCTGCTGCAGCGTCCTGCTGCTGCTGCGGCGGCTGCAGCAAATTGCCAGCAGCGACGCAGCTGCGCCGCCTCCTTATAGCAGCAGTGTCGTCCGCGCCGAACAGTTCAGAATCTGCTGCTGCTGCTGCTGCTGCTGCTGTTGGTGCTGCTGTTGCTGCTGCTGCTGCTGTGTCAACAGACGGCCGCCCCCTAGAGCGCCACCCATCGCAAAAAGCCTCACGCTTCACACTTTCCCTTACCTCCTGCTGCTGCTTTTGTTGCTGCTGCTGCTGCTTTTTGTGCTGCTGCTGCTGCTGCTGTTTTTGCTGTTGCTCCTGTTGTTTTGGTTGTTGTTGCTGCTGCTGCTGTTCTTGCTCCTGCTGCTGCTGTTTTTGCTTTGGCGGCTGTTGTTTGTGCTGCTGCTGCTGCTGGTGCTGCTGCTGCTGCTGTTTGCCTTGCTGCTTCTGTTGCTGCTGCTGCTGCAGCAGCAGCAAGTATGCAGCAAAACAGATCCCGACGCCCCAGACAACAGCAGCTTCCTCGTCTTCTCTTGAGCTTGGCCAAGCAGCAGCAGCAGCAGCACAGCAGCAATTCGAAAGAAGTCGAGAAAATGAAAAAAAAGAATAATTAAAAGGACAATTTGAAGCAGCACTTAAGCTGCTGCTCGCCCCACAGCTGCAGCAGACCCCGAGCCGGCACTCCGGCGGCAGCCAGCAGCTCACTGGCAGCTGCTGCAGCAGC
The DNA here is from genome assembly GCF_000499545.2 of Eimeria tenella. Taxonomy (NCBI): domain Eukaryota; phylum Apicomplexa; class Conoidasida; order Eucoccidiorida; family Eimeriidae; genus Eimeria; species Eimeria tenella. The sequence continues at coordinate 890 of NW_013544113.1, forward strand.
AGCTGCTGCTGCTGCTGTTGCTGCTGCTGCTGCTGCTGCTCCTGGTGCTCTTTTTGCTGCTGCTGCTCTGGCAGCGGCCGCTGCTGCTGCTGCTGCTGCTGCTGCTCAGGCAGCGCGCTACTGCTGCTGCTGCTGCTGCTGCAGCAGCAGCAAGAGGGGCTGTCCGGGGTAAGCGGCGGCGCTGCTAGGCGGAGAGAGAAGCAGCAGCAGCAGCAATTTAAAAAGACAGAAAAAGGAGACACGGGAGCCAGTGAGGTGTCTATACACCTCAGGCACTTCAGCCCGCACAGCAGCAGAAATAAAAACAGGCGCGCGCTCTCCCCGCCCAGCACGCCGCCGCTGCTGCTGCTGCTGCTGCTGCTGCTGCTGCTGCAGCTGCAGCAAGGGACGCGAGGCGAGGGGGCCCCTCTCTGCAGCAGGGAGGCCCCCAGGGACTGGCTGCTGTTGCTGAAAACGAAGTAAGCAGCATCTGCTGCTATGTGCATGTCGTACACTGGCAGCAGCAGCCGAGCCCTGCAGCAACCCTCCTGCTGCTGCTGCTGCTGCTGCTGCTGCTGGAGGCAAAAGGGGCTTGCAGCAGCGTAGCGCGCAAGGCAAATGGACCGCAGCAGCCACGTGGGCATGCTTTTGCTGCCGTCAAAGGGCACGCGTTTCAGCACCAAGCTGCAGCAGCAGCAAATGCTGCTGCTGCTGCTGCTGCTGCTGCGGTTTGCACTGCTGCAGGCAGCACCCTGTCTGCTGCTGCTGCTGCTGCTGCTGCTGCTGCTGGACAGAACTACTTGCCAAGCTGCTTCCGTGCGTTCGTGTTCTGTTTGCTGCTGCTGCTGCTGCTGCTGCTGCGGGTGAACTGCGGTGTACGTACACCCCGAGTGCGGGAAGCAAAAAGACAAAAGTCCTTTTTTGTTTTTTATTTTTAATTCTTCTCCAATTATCCAGCTGTCTCCTTGGAGGCCCCACAGCCCCACTGGGGGGGGAGGGGGGGGCCCCCGCTCCAGCAGCAGCAGCTGCTGCTGCTGCTGCTCCTCGCTGCTGCTGCTGCTCCTGCTGCTGCTGCTGCTTTGAGGCCTATTCTTGGGGGTTCTGGGGCTGCTGCTGCGGAGCAAATCTCCTCTATCTGGAGGCAAAAGGGGGCCCCTTTGTTTTCCTTTTTTCTTTTTATTTAAATCGAAAATTGTACCATCGGGGGCCCCCCCCTCAGCCCCTAACGCCTCGGGGGGCCCCCCGGGGGGCCCCCCGGGGGGC
>NW_013544114.1:0-1868 GCF_000499545.2 Eimeria tenella
ACCTCTTGGAATTAAAATCACGGGGCCCCTCATTCGCTGCGCCTCCGAGCAGCTGCCAGCAAGAGTGAAGGCTGCGCTGCTGCGCGCGCTGCGGTCCGCTGTTGCTCCCAAACCCTAAACCCTAAACCCTAGAGGCTGCGAGGGCTAAACCCTAAACCCTAAACCCTAGAGGCTGCGGGGCTTTTGGCTTGTCGCCTTTCCTGTGTCTGCTCCTGCGTCGGTCTTGGCCTGCTGAGGCGCAGGAGGGAGCCTCTTGCTGCAGCTGCTGCAGTTCCTGCTGCCGCTGCTGCAGTGGCTGCTGATCTAGCTGCTCCAGTCGTTGCCGCTGCAGCTGCTGCAGCAGTTGCTGCTACAGCTGCTGCGAGTCGTTCTGCTGCAGTTCTAGCTGCTGCAGCCGCTGCAGTTGCTGCTGCTGTTGCTGCTGCAGTTGCTGCTGCTGCAGCTGCGCGGTGCTATTTGTGAGGAGAGCTGCACTTGCTGCGTTGCTGCTGCAGGGCGTTGCTGCTGCGGGCGGGCATGCACGTGAAGGCTTTGCTGCCGCAGCTGCAGGCGACGCTGCTGAAGTGCTTGGCAGCAGCAGCAGCAGCAGCTTCTGGCGCCACTGCTGCTGCTCTTTGCCGCTGCTGCTTGGGTCTTGTTGCTGCGCTGCACACGCGGAGCCGCGTGGAGGCTCTTCTGGGCGAGCTTGCGCTGTGCATACACCCCACAGCCAGCACAGCAGCAGCAGCAGCAGCAGCAGGAGTCACTGCCATTTCTCCCCTTGTGGCGCTGCAGGTGCGTCCGTGCTGCTGCTGCAGCTGCTGCTGCTGCTGCTGCTGGAGCGCTGCTCGCTGCCGCTGCTGCGCAGACGCTTGCTGCTGCTGCTGCTGCCCTGCAGGCGGTGTGCGCTGCCTGCCTCCAGTCCTGCTGCTGCTGCTTCTGCTGCTGCTGCTGCTGCGGTCCACAGGTGGTGCAGCACGTGCTTGTGAACACAAGGGAAGCCGTAGAGGACCCTGCGCTGCAGCAGGGACTTGCTGCTGCTTGCTGGGCAGCAGCAGGTGCAGCACGGAATGAACTGCAGCAAACTGTTGCATGCAGAGTGCTGGGGAAGCTCCTAGCTCCGAGTGTACATACACCTCAGACGCAGCAGCTGCTTCAGGAGTTCGTTGTGGAAGCAGCAGCAGATTTCCAGACGGATACGCGCAAGGTAACACCACTTGAGCCTGCTGCTGCTGCTACAGCTGCTCCAAATGCTGCTGCAGCTGCTGCTGCTTCTGCTGCTACAGCTGCTGCTGCTGCAGCTGCTGCTTCTGCTGTGTCTGGCTGTTTTGTTGCTGCAACTGCTGCTGCTGCAAGTGATGCTGCTGCTGCTGCTGCCTGCAGAGCGCATGCTTGGTGCTGGCAAATTTGCTGCGGACGGGCAGCCAGGAGCAGCTGCTGCAGCTTCCGCTGCTGCAGCAGCCGCAGCAGCTGCAGCAGCTGCTGCAGCAGCTGCTGGAGGACCGGGCGCCGCCCGTTCAGTCAGCGGCGCTTCAGGTGTACAGACACCTCGTGCGGCACTCCAAGTGAGTCAAAAAAGTTTATTTTTATTTAAATAATCAAACAAGTAAATGACACTTAAATAGTCTGCTGCTGCTTATCACGTATACTTTTCTTTATTCTTTCCCTGCTGTTGCTGCTCTGAAACAGCAGGATGTCTCAGCGCTGTTGCGATGGGCGTTGAGCTGCTGCTGCTGCTGCAGCAACTCTTGTGCTTGTGTAGTTGCAACTGCGTTCTGGGGCGAGGTCTGTTTGCTGCTGCTGTTGTCTGCAGAGGGCAGCAGCAGCTGGTGGATGTGTGCTGGGAGCTGCTGCCCGCGGTGCATGCAGCAGCAGCAGCAGCAGCAGCA
>NW_013544115.1:0-1878 GCF_000499545.2 Eimeria tenella
ATCTAGATCTATTTTCCATGACAGGTTTTTCTTTCTTCATCTCTTGAGGCGAAAAAGAGAGCTTTCCAAGCATCCGACAACGTTCGCCGTGTATCGTTTTTCGTTTATTAATGCGTGTTGTTGGAGAGTCGGATGCTCGCTTGCGCCACGGTCGTACGACATGAATGCACAATGGCTAGTACAAGAGGTGCTCTTTTTCACTGGCCCCTATCGTGAGGAAGAAACGGCAAACGCTGGGGTTATTGCTGGGGGAAAGCTGTTGCCTGGCCTGGCATTGTTGGTGACTCCAGCCAGTGCGCATAATGAATACAGAATATGTCCAAGCCAGTAAACTTATGAATTGTCGTATGTTTTCTGATAAGAATGACGAGTCGTTGAAACTCTCTGGCTGTTTGAAACATGCAGAACCAGTGCCTCACCTCCAGATACCGTGAAAATGCGAGCAATGCATCGCCATACATTGCTGGGTAACGACCCTGCCAGGCCAGTGCCCCAAGGCACACTGCACTGTGCACGTAACAGCCGATAATAAAGACATTCGCTTATGGCGTGATCGCGATGTGTCATGATCTTTCTATGCATAAATCACTACTACACATGATGCGTTTCTGTGCCTGGATGCTTTCAGCGAAGGGATTGCATTTTTCAAAGCGTCAAACAGCTTTTTGTCGGAAACGGGTGGCTAGCAGTGAGTGCTTTGTTTGTGGTGTAGAGTGTGGCATCTTGCTAATTACACATCGTCTGTGCCTCGCTGTTTAGTGTCCCTGGTCTTTGCAAACACCTTCAGATGTCATTTTTGGACATTTTACCTTTCTGACCAACAGCCAGCCCACCATGCAGGCAGGCATTCTGCTATGGAAGACTTTGAAAGGGTCGAATCATACACATGCAAACAGCTCGGGGCCTGGGGCCTTTTTAAAGGGCTCAACATTTGAAAAGCTGTTTTTGCTGCTACTCGAGGTGGTCTGTTGGCTACGTTCTACTCCTTGTGGCAGGACGTGCGTTGAAGAATGATGATATCAAGCTTCCATCAGCCACAAAAGTGTTCAGGCCTACGCGTCCACTATATTGTGGCACGAAAGCTTCACGCACTCGGATTGTTTAATCTGTCACGGTAGCGTACAGTGCTTTCTATCCCAATTGTCATTTTGTTCTGTCCATAGTTAATTCATACGTCAACTCAGTCGCATAATTGCCTCAGTCCACCGTTGTTTTAGCTCGTGAGCTTGCTTTGAGCCAGAGCGTTGCTGTGTGTTTTTTCGTGATTGTGTTGCATATTCAGTGCAATTTTGCAAGAGATTTTGTACTTACGCAGCATTTGTTGAATAGCGAAGAATGTGGCAAGACGTGTGGGGCGCTTACAAATGCCAACGCCTTGCTGTCGCATACCGTGAAAATGCGAGCAGTGAATCGCCATGCATTGCTGGGTAACGACCCTGCCAGGCCAGTGCCCCAAGGCACACTGCACTGTGCACGTAACAGCCGATAATAAAGACATTCGCTTATGGCGTGATCGCGATGTGTCATGATCTTTCTATGCATAAATCGCTACTACACATGATTCGTTTCTGTGCCTGGATGCTTTCAGCGAAGGGATTGCATTTTTCAAAGCGTCAAACAGCTTTTTGTTGGAAACGGGTGGCTAGCAGTGAGTGCTTTGTTTGTGGTGTAGAGTGTGGCATCTTGCTAATTATGCATCGTCTGTGCCTCGCTGTTTAGTTTCCCTGGTCTTTGCAAACACCTTCAGATGTCATTTTTGGACATTTTACCTTTCTGACCAACAGCCAGCCCACCATGCAGGCAGGCATTCTGCTATGGAAGACTTTGAAAGGGTCGAATCATACACATGCAAACAGCTCGGGGCCTGGGGCCTTTTTA
>NW_013544117.1:0-1829 GCF_000499545.2 Eimeria tenella
GCCGGGTGAAAGCCGTTCTGAGTTACAGCTAGATACAGCTAGCCACAGCTAACTGCAGCCATCCACAGCTAGCTACGGCCCTTTACAGCTAACTACAGCTAGCTACAGCTAGCTACTGCTGGGCTAGAGCTAGCTACAGCTGGCTACAGCTAGCTACAGCTAGCTACAGCTAGCTACAGCTAGCTACAGCTAGCTACAGCTAGCTACAGCTAGCTGCGGCTAGCTACGGCTAGCTACAGCTAGCGTTCACGTGTAGGTTGCAGAGCGTTTCTGCTGCTGCGTGGAGGCCTCTTGCTGCTCTAAACCGCAGCTCAAAAGAAAATCTTTTGAGTTCTCAATTTAGATTTAAAAAAAGAAAAAGAAAAAGAAAAAAGAAAAGAAAAAAGATTTTAATTTCCTCTCCAGCGCAGCAAGTTGCTGCATGCGCATGCAGCTCCTGCCCCAAATCGGCGCTCCTTCCACAAACCTCACTTGCTGCTGCCACCGCCGCCGCCGCTGCTGCTGCTGCTGCTGCTGCTGCTGCTGCTGCTGAGGGGCGCAGCGGGGACGTGGGCAATGGCTTCGAAGAGCTGCTGCTGGTAGCGGCGAACGTGGGGCCCCTTCTTTGCAGTTTTGCTGCTTCGAATTATTTTTTGAATTTCGAAATTTGAAATTCTCGACAAACAAATTGCGCACTCTTTGCGGCACTCGCGGCGCTGCGCCACCTCCGCCAAGCTGCAGCACTCGAATTCAATGAATTTCAAATCAATTAATTTCAATTTAATGAATTTCAGTTTAATTCATTTCAATTTAAATCATTTCAAATTAATTCATTTCAACTTATTTCATTTCAATTTAATTCATTTCAGTTTAATTCAATTCAATTTAATTCAATTCGATTTAATTCATTTCTGTTTAATTCATTTCAGTTTAATTTATTTCAGTTTAATTCATTTAATTTCAATTCAATTCAATTCATTTCAGTTTAATTCAAATTCAATTAAGTTCTCGTGTTTTATTTAAATTCGCAAGTTTAAATTTGAACTTGAATTCAAATTCGAGTTCAAATTTGTTCACACTTCAAGTTCAAATTCAATTTCAAGTTCAAGTTTTAGTTTAGTTTAAATTCAAACTGAAATATATTTGAACTCCAAATTCAAATTCAAGTTTAATTTCAATTTAGAGTTTTAAATTTATTTAAACTCTAAATTCAAATTCAAATTTATATGCGAATTCAGATTCATATTCAGTTTTAAATTAAAATTAAAATTAAAATTAAAATTAAAATTAAAATTAAAATTAAAATTAAAATTAAAATTAAAATCCAAACTCAGTTTCAATTTCAAATTCAATTTCAAATTCAATTTCAATTCCAATGTTTAATTCAATTTCAAAATCAACTTCAAATTCAAATTTAATTCCAAATTCAAAACTGAAATTAAAATTAAAATTAAAATTAAAGACGAATTAAATTAATATTAAAATTAAATTAAAATTAAACTTCACACTTACATTAAACTTCGAATTCAGATTCGTATTCAAATTCAAATTCAAATTCAATTTCAACTTCAACTTCAGATTCAACTTCAACTTCAAATTAAATTTGAATTTTAAATTTCAATTTCAAATTCATACACTCATATTTGAATTCAAATTTAGAGTTAGATTTAAATTTTGAATTTAAATTTTAAATTTAAATTTCAAATTTAAATATAGATTTAAATTTAAATTTAAATTCAAATTCAAATTCAAATTTAAATCCAAATTTAAATTCAATTTCAAAAGTTCAAGTTCGGCTTTCCGGAAAGCTTTGGATCTCACCAGTGCAAGTGGAATTCGTGATCTGAAAA
>NW_013544118.1:0-2161 GCF_000499545.2 Eimeria tenella
AGCAATGTCACTTGAGTGCTGCCGCTGCTTCTGCTGCTGCTGTTGCTGTTGCTGCTGCTGCTGATGCAGCTTCGAAGCTTGTGCATTAGGTTTTGCTGCTCCCTCCTGCTGCGGCTGCTGTTTTCAGTCGCCGCAACGCTGCTGCTGCTGCTGCTGCAACAGCGGTTGATCCCTGCTGCTTTAGTAACTGCTGTTCTTGCTGCTGCAGCTGCTTGTGCTGCAGCAGCTGCTCCCTGCTGCAGCAGCAGTTGCTCCCTGCTGCTACAACGTCTGCTGTTGTTGCAGCAGCTGTTCATTTTTGCTGCAGTAGCTGCTGCTGCTGCTGCTGCTGTTTTTCTTCGTGCTTGACACCTGCACCGTGCTGTTGCTGCTGCTGCTGCTGCTGCTGTTGCTTCCGGTTCTGCTTTTGCTGCTGCGCCTCCGCCTGCTGCTGTTCCAGCTGCTGCAGCCGCAGCTGCAGCACAGTGTTGCTGCTGTCAAGAGCTAGACCTTGCTGCAGTTGCTGCTGCTGCAGCTGAAGCACGTGCTTCTGCTGCTGCTGCTGCTGCTGCTGCTGCACTTTGCTGTTTGAAATGTCGCGCACAAACCGCCTCAACACAGTCCTGCAGCATCAACAAACCCCAAGCAAACCCTAAACCCTAAACCCTAAACCCTAAACCCGTGCCGCCGTAGCTGCGAACACAAATGTCATCCTGGAGACTTGAAGCTCGAGCGAGGGTTTAGGGTTTAGCAGAGCACAGACGCGGAGCTTCGCCGTAGAAAGGGTTTAGGGTTTAGGGTTTAGGGTTTAGGATTTACGATGGCTGGGCTGCGATGGGAAGCGGCAGCCGCCAAATCAGTTGGAGGTTTTTCGCTAACTGCAAAATTGCCCGAGGACTCAAGACACAGCTGCTGCTGTCGCAGCAGCAGCAGCAGCAGCTGCTGCTGCTGCTGCAGTTGCTGCTGATCTTAAAGCTACTGGTGCTGCTGCTGCTGCTCTTGCAGCTGCTGCTGCTTCTGCACAGAGAAGCAGGAGCCCCTTCGCTGCTGTTGTTTTGCTGCTGATGAGATCCCTTAACCCCGTCTTCCATCAAATGTTGCTGCTGCGGCTGCTGCTGTTCTTGCTGCTGCTGCTGCTGCTCTTGCTGCTGCTGCTGCTCTTGCTGCTGCTGTTGCTGCATGATGCGGTACTTCCACGGCGAGAGGCAAAGAGGCTCTCGAAGGTTCAGAGCGTAGCCCCCATTCTCAACACCTTCTCCTGCAGCAGCAGCAGCAACAGCAGCAGCAGCAGCAGCAACAGCAGCAGCACAAGCAACAGCAGCACACGCAGCAGCAGGCAGTGGGACAGCCGCAAAAATAGCTGCATCTGAAGCTGCAGCGGGCTGCGGAAAGCTCTGAGGCAGAGCTCGGGCTGCAATTAGGGTTTAGGGTTTAGGGTTTAGGGTTTAGGGTTTACCAGGCCTAGCCTCCTCCTGATGCTGCAGCTGCTGCTGCTCTGCTGCGCTGCAGAATTCTGCAGCAACGAAAATTCGCCGTGGGGAAAAATTTGTCAAGACCCAGCTGCCGCTGGCCTGCGCACAAACCCTAAACCCTAAACCCTAAACCCTGGTTTTTTGGGTGTTTAGGGGTTACGCAGCTTTCACGTGGGCTGCTGCGGGGAGCAAGGCAACAATCAAGTTCTTGAGCGTCAGAGGCTGCAGAATTAGGGTTTAGGGTTTAGGGTTTAGGGTTTACAGGTTGGTAGCAAATCGCTGCGTGAAAGCGGGAGACGCTGCGGCACTGCCGCGGCAGCAAAAGCTTCGAGACGCAGTTTGGTGCTGCTACTGCTGTCTCGGGTGGCACTGCTGCTGCCGCTGCTGCTGCTGCTGCTGCTGCTGCTGTGCCATTTGCTTCTGCTGCAGGGGTTGCTGATGCTGCTGCTGGCGCTGCTGAGTTTTCTGCTGCTGGAAGGCCTGCTGCTGCTGCTAGCTCTCGCCTTTCTGGAGAGTCACAGCGACCGTTTCTGTTGCTGCTGCTGCTGCTGCTGCTGGCTTGGCGAGCAGCAACAAATGCAGCAAGGTCCGCTGCGGTGCCGCGCTGCAGCAGCACCACAAGCAACAGCAGCAGCTAAATGAGAAGCACCAGCAAGGTCCCTAAAAGCAGCCAAGTCTGCCACTAGCAGCAGCAGCAGCAGCAGCAGCAG
>NW_013544119.1:0-2167 GCF_000499545.2 Eimeria tenella
AGCAGCAGCAGCAGGAGCAGCAGCAACAGCAGAAGCAGCAGCAAGAAAAGGAAGAGGAACAAAACAAGGCACTGGATGCTGCTCGGGCTGAGGCCTCGAAGCTGCAGGAGGAGCTGGGGTCGGTGCAGCAGCAGCTGCGAGAGGCGCAGCAGCAGCTGCAGCAGCAGCAGCGGGAGGCGCAGCAGCAGCAGCAGCAGCAGCAAAAGGAACTGGAGACGAAAAGCAACATGATAGAAAGTGCTAAACAAAAATATGCAGATTTAGCAACTAAACATAATGAACTTGTGAAGAAGTTTAATGCTGCAGTGGCAATGGAGAAGGAGCAGCGCAGCAAAGGCGACGAAGCAGCAGCAGCAGCAGCAGCTGCTGCTGCTATAGCCGAGGAGAAGCAGCAAGCAGCAGCCACTGCGGAGCAGCAGCTGCAGCAGACGCAGCAGCAACTCGCAGCGCTGCAGAAGGAGCTAAGCGAAGCAAAAGCAGCAGCAAAGAAAGCAGAGGACGCCCAGAAGGCAGCAGAGAAGAAGGCTGCTGCTGCTGCTGCTGCTGCACCTGCAGCAACTGCAGCAGCAGCAAAAGCAGCCCCACCAAAAGCTGCTGCCAAGGCAAAGGCTGCTGCGCCCAAGGCAAAGGCCCCAGCCCCTCCTCCGCCGGCGGATGGTAAGCTGTGCACTATGCTGCTGCTGCTGCTGCTGCTGCTGCTGCTGCTGCTGATGCAGAGTGCTAGTGCTGCTGTTGCTGCTGCTGGTGCTGCTGGTGCTGGTGCTGCTACTGCTGCTGCTGCAGCTTGCATCCTAGCCTTTTGCATCCCTCCTAGTAGATGGGCGGCTGCTTGTCTGCTTTGCTGCTGCTGCTGCTGCTGCTGCTGCTGTTTTTGGTGAGCATCTTGTGACCTGCTGCTGTGCGTGTGCCTGCAGAGCCCGAAGCAGCAGCAGCAGCAGCAGCAGAAGCTCCTGCGGAGAGCTCTGGCGGATTCTTTTCTTGGTTTGGCGGCGGCACTGCAGCAGCAGAACCTGCAGCAGCAGAGGAAGCAGCAGCAGCAGCAGCAGACGGTGAGCCTGCTGCTGCTGCAGAGCCAGCTAGCAGCGGCTGGAGCCTCTGGTAGACCCTAAACCCTAAACCCTAAACCCTCTTTTTTGCTGCGAGCTCGCAGATTTTAAAGATTCATATCTAGACTTTAGAATGTATTGAAATAGCTGTGGCAGCAAATCAGATAGGTAGGTAGAAACAGCAGGCAGCAGCAGCAGCAGCAGCAGTAGCAGCAGCAGCAGCAGCAAACAGACAAAAAAGAAAGAACTAAAAGAAGCAAAATAGAAGCAAATACATAACAGGAAGTAAAAGGATTTAAAAAGGAAAAAGAAATAAATAAAAACAGACTGAGCCTGCTGCTGAACGACAGAAGAAAAATAAAGAGAGTAAGAAATTTAAAAAGAAAAGAACATAAAAAGAAATAAAAATGAATTAAAAAAGAAACAAAAAAGAACTAAAAAAGAAATAAAAAGAAACGAAAAGAAAGACACTAGAGGGTCTGCTGCGGCAGTGCTGCTGCTGCTGCAGCAGACTGCACCAAAACAGCTTTTGGGCTTTTGCTGCTGCAGCTGTGCTGCTGCTGCTGCAGCAGCTAACTGCAGCAAACTAGCTTTTTCACTTTTGCTGCTGCCTTTGCCATGTAGATACACCTGAAAAGAGCTGAAGAGACAAAAAACAAAAAGATAAAAAGAGAATTAAAAGAAAAGAAAAGAAACAAAAAAACAAAAAAGAAACAAAAAAACAAGACAATTAAAAAAAGATAAAAGAGACAGGGAAAGGGGAATGGACCATTGGTCTCTTGCGCGCCGCACCTCTGCGTTCCTAGCTAGCTAGCTAGCTAGCCAGCTAGCCATATTGCTAGTTGCATAGGTAGCTAGCTAGCTACATAGCTAGCTAGCTAGAGGGATATGCAACTAGCTAGCTAGCTAGTTAGATAGCTGGCTCCAGGTTGGTAAGCAAGCTCGCTGGCCAGACAGCCACCAGCTAGCTAGACAATTAGACATCCAGCAGCTAGCCAGCTAGTTAGCTAGCCAGCTAGCTAGCTAGCTAGCCAGCCAGCTAGCTAGCCAGCTAGCTAGCTAGCCGGCTGACTAGCTAGCTTAGCGGGCAATAGCTAGCTGAGTAGCGGACCAAGCGGGGG
>NW_013544120.1:0-2036 GCF_000499545.2 Eimeria tenella
CCGCAGGGGGCCCCCAGGGGGCCCCCGAAGGGCCCCTGGGGGCCCCAAAAGGGACTGAGGGTCGCAGCTAAATAAATGTGTCTACGGGATATTTGTTTTGAAATATTTTTTCGAAGTTTGCACATAAACTAATTATAAATAAATAAATAAATAAAATAAATAAATGAAATAAATAAATAAATGAACAAATAAATGGATAAGTGAATTAAATTAATAAACTTAGATATATATGTGGGGGGGCATTAGACTTGTAATTAGTACAAAATATAAAAATTAAATAAATAGTATTTAATATATATCAAACAAAAAGATTAAAATTATTTATATTTTAATAAAATTAATTCATACGAATAATTCTGTTGCTGTTGCAATTGCCTTTTTGCTGCTTCTAGTTTTGTCTGTCTTGCTGCTGTTGCAGTTATCCTTTTTGCTGCTCCTACTTTTATCCTTTTTGCTGCTGCGGCTGCAAATATCCTTTTGGCTACTGCTGCAATATCCTTTTTGCTGCTGCTGCAGTTATCCTTTTTGCTGCTGCTGCACTTACCCTTTTTGCTGCTGCTGCCTTTTTGCTGCTTTTTGTCCTTACTGAACAGAAGCAATTTTTAAAAAGGCGTTTCTGGAAACAAAAAAGAAATAACTTGCAGCTTTTTAGAGCAGCAGCAGCAGCTGTTGCTGCTGCAGCAGCAGCCGCAACAGCAGCAGCAAATGCCTCTCCTTGAAGGGCTTCTGCTGCTGCTTTTGTCTGCTTTTCACTTAAAGTTGAATTCATTTTTTCTTTTTGTCATTTGTAATTGAGTCCTTTTTTTTCATTTTGTTTCTATCTTTCTGGATTCTTTCTTCAATCACTTTCTGTTTTTTATCTTTTTTAATTTATTTATTTCCATCTAAATTTTATTTCATTTCTTTTGTCTTTCCCTCTTTTTCCATTTCTGGAGTCTTTTTTCTTCAGCTGTAGCTGCTGCTGCTTCTCTCTTTAAGGTGCTGCTGCCTTTGCTGCGCCGCGGGGCGCTTATTGCCCCTCTTGCTGCTGCCGTTGCTGTTGCTGCTGTCGCTGTTGCTGTTGATACTGCTGCTGTTGTTGCTGTTGCCGCTGTTGTTGCTGTTGCTGCAGCCGTTGCTGCTGCTGCCGCTGCTGCTGCTGCTGCTGCTGCTGACGCTTCGCCCGGAAGAGCTGCAGCAAAGAAGAGGGCCGCAGACAGCCCAGCAGATGCGCCTCCCGGAAAGTGTGGGGTTTTTGGCGCTGCAAATTTTCGATTTCTTCCAAACACAAAAAAGGATAAAGTTCTCTGCAGCAGCAAAAGAAGCAAAACAAAAGACCCAATGCATGCATGCATGCAGCAGCAAACGAAACACAAACTAACATCATGCAGCTGCATGCAGCAGCAAACGAAACACAAGCCCCAGTCCCTGACTCCCTAGACACCTCAAGCTGCCTATACACCTCAAGTTGCCTATACACCTCAAGTTGTCTATACACCTCAAGTTGTCTATACACCTCAAGCTGTCAATACACCTCAAGCTGGCTATACACCGTAAACAAGAATGATCCAAGCTCCCTATACACCCCAGAAACGGGCAAATTGCATTTTCCTGATAAGTTAAAAATGTCTAAAAATGTTTAAATCTGATTAACTGCAACAAAAAGTCCGCATTTGTTTAGCTGCAAGTATTTAGACAAAACTCCCTATACAACTAAGCAGCAGTAACACTTTTGGAGCTGCCTATACACCTCACGCACTGTACAGACACCCCAACGCGCATCCAGCACACGGAGGACAGAAAGAGCCAAAAGAGAAGAACCACCAAAACGAAAAAGATTTTAAAATAAGATTCGAAAAGGGAAAGAAATCATCAAAACGAAAAAGATTTAAATTAAAACTCAAGAAGACAAAAGAATCATTAAAAGGAAAAAGCCTTCTTAAGAAAACCCAAAAAAAGAACATCAAAAGAAAAGCTTCCTTAGCTGTGCTCTAGAGAGAACAGCAGCTGGGGAGCACCTGGGGAGGGAAAAGCAGCAGCAGCAGCAGCAGCAGCAG
>NW_013544121.1:0-2118 GCF_000499545.2 Eimeria tenella
GCTGCTGCTGCAGTGCAGCGGCAGCAGCAGCAACTGCAGCAGCAAACTCCAATGAAAAAATTCGTCTGTTGTTTCTTTTTCACCATGAATGCTGTGCACCTCCACGTAGCCTCCAAACCCTAAACCCTAAACCCTAAACCCTAACTGGATCTCCTCCTTTCTGCTGTTTGGAATAAATTTCCCAAAGGGACTGTGCATGGCTAGCTATGTAGCTAGCTGCGTAACTAGCTGTGCAGCTAGCTGTGCAGCTAGCTGTGCAGCTAGCTGTGCGGCCAGCTGCCTGGTTGGCTGTGTGGCTAGCTGCTTAGCTAGCTGTGTGGCTAGCTGCTTGGCTAGCTGTGTGGCTAGCTGCATAGCTAGCCGCTTGGATAGCTGCGTGGCTAGCTGTGTGGTTAGCTGTGTGGCTAGCTGCTTAGCTAGCCGCGTGGCTAGCTGGGGCTGGGCGTGGACTGCTGCGCAGCTAGCTGCAGCTGGCTGCACCTCACCGTTTCTTGCTGCAGTCTGCTGTTCAGCCAGCTGCAGCTGCAGCTAGCTAGCTACAGCTAGCTAGCTACAGCTAGCTAGCTACAGCTAGCTGGCTGCAGCTAGCTGCAGCACATAGCTGCAGCTAGCTGCAGCTATGTGCTGCAGTTGGCTGCTGAAGCTAGCTGGAGAGTCAGCCGCCATGAGACGGAGAGGGAAGGCGTGAACGGTGTGAGGTGTATGTACACCTGAGCAGTGGACAGAGGGAGGGGCTGGAAGGATTGTTGTTTGTTTATTCGTTTATTTACTTTATTTTATTTTATTTTATTTTGTTTTATTTAATTTTATTTATTTTAATTTGTTTCATTCTATTTCATTTTATTTAAATGAACTGGGGTATTAATTGGCGGAGGACAAGTCACAAAAGGAGCCTCTGCGGTGTCTCTGCAGGTGTGCGCATCGCGAGACGGTCAAAAGTGGAGAAAAAAGGCATTTTAAAAAGATTAATTGAAACAAAATAAATAAAATTAATTAAAATGAAGTAAATAAAAGCCTTTTCAGGCTTTCGCTGCATGCAGCCGAGCTGTCTATACACCCGAACTCTATCTATCGCTGCCAGGACACACCAGGAGCCGCTCGGGTGTACGTGCACCTCAAGAAAGGCCAAAAGTCATTGAAATAAAGAAGAAATGCAAATTAAAAGGAAAAATTGAAAAGAAAAATAAAAGTCATTAATAATTCTGCGGCCTTTAACTCCCTATCTTCGTCCTCTGCTGCAGCAGGCCCAAGTGACTCTGTCTTGCTGCTGCTGCTGCTGCTGCTGCTGCTGCTGCTGCTCTTTGGTGATATTTTCCTATTTTTCTTCGCCATTTTCAGATTTTTAAGACCCAACTGGTGCTCTAAGGATAATAAATTTGCTTTTTTTATTTCCAATAATGTTTTTTTTCATCTTTTTCATTTCTTCCCGCCCTGCAGCTAGGAAAGGCTCTCGGCGCAGCCACAAACCCTAAACCCTAAACCCTAAACCCTCCTACAGACCACAGAAAAAAGTAGGAAGAAATCAGCCCAAACCCTAAGTCCCGAGCCCCAAGTCCCGAGCAATAAACTCTAAACCCTAAACCCTAAACCCTAAACCCTAAACCCTAAACCCTAAACCCTGCCGATAGGCTATATCTCCCGTCTGCCGTCGACTGGTTGCTCTTTTTGCTGCCTACTTCTATTCTCTTTGCTGCTGTATTTCATTTTTCAGGGTATTTCCGGAATCCCATGAAGCCTTTTTTGCTGCTGCTGCTGCTGCTGCTGCTGCTGCTGCTGCACCAAGGGGCCCATTCTTCAGATTGGGGTGTATCCGCAGCTCCGGCGTTTCGCCGTCTGCAGCCCCACTGAGGTGTACGTACACCGCAAGGCCAACAAGAGCAGCAGCAGCAGAACCAACAGAAGCAGCAGCGGCAGCAGCAGCTGCAGCGGCGGCGGCGGCAGCAGCAGCAGCAGCGGGAGTGCCAGCAGCAGCGAAATGAGAGGAAGGGGGGCCCCTGCTTGCTGTGCCCAGGGGCCCCTGGTTTCTTAAAAGAATTATTTGCTTCTGTCTCCTTTCTAGAAGCAGCAGCAAAAGGAGACTTGGGGGGCCCCCAGCAGCAATGACCAACAGCAACAGCC
>NW_013544122.1:0-2180 GCF_000499545.2 Eimeria tenella
GCAGCAGCAGCAGCTGCTGCTGCTGCTGCAGAAAGCCCTAGTTTACGAGGACGTCTGTGTCAGGTGTGTGGCGTGATGGCTGAATAGTTCAGCACAAGGCCTTTGGGATTAGGGTTTAGGGTTTAGGGTTTAAGGCTTGGAGCCTGTGTCGCACGCGCGCCTCCTTTTGCGAGTTTAATTCGCCATTGAGTCTATTTATTTATTTATTTATTTATATTTTATTTATATTTTATTATTTTTTACTTTTATTAAACTATTTCTTTATTTATTGCTGCTGTTCGAGTTCCTCCACCTCGCGTCAGCTGAGGTGTACAGACACTCCAAATGTGCTCGGGTGTATGCGCAGCTTCAACGGAAGGTTTGAGAAAGCCACACGAACTAAACCCTAAACCCTAAACCCTAAACCCTAAAATCTGGAGTTCTAAACCCAAAAAGGAGTTAAAATAAGAAAACCCTAAACCCTTGGGGCTCGGGAGGACCAGCGGTGTGACCGCCGGACCAGCCAAGGCCACCGCAGCGGCCTTCCCAAAACCCCAAACCCTAAACCCTAAACCCTAAACCCGCGAATAAAGCTAAAATAGCAAAGATTTATTTATTTATTCTCAATTTAAACCAGAGACAAACCCTACAAAAGGGTTTTGCCCCCAAGCAGCCACAGCCTGCCGGCGTCAGCTGCGCTGCCCATGGGGCCCGCGGCTACCTCGAGACCCCTCCGCTAAACCCTAAACCCTAAACCCTAAACCCTAAACCCTCAACCCTTTTTGACTTTTTAAATCAAAGCTAAGGAGCTAAAAAGATGGAAATCCCCACCTGCCACAGCATTACTGACGACTGCCTCAAGATCGCAGGTGCCCTCTACAATGCAAGACACGACAGTAAACCCTAAACCCTAAACCCTAAACCCTAAACCCTGAAACTTCAGCTCCGAGGAGCTGCAACCGTGCCGACGAGTCGCTCACCTGCCGCGTCGAGTGCTGCGGGGCGAACGCCAGACCCTAAACCCTAAACCCTCAACCCTAAACCCTCGCTGCTGGAGTGCTGCAGCCCCCAGAATGGCAGCCCTCGCCTGCCTCTTGACCAGTGGTCTAGGAGTGGTCACTTTTGGGGTCTGCATGGAGGCGGTGGTTCAGGAGTGGCTCAGCTCCGTGGTCTTCTTTTTAAACCTTGGACAGCTGTAAACCCTAAACCCTAAACCCTAAACCCTAGGCGCTGCTGCTGCTGGCTGCTGCGCGCCCAGCGCGAGCCGCAGACGTGCACGCAGCAGCGTGCCCCCGCTGCTCCCCAGCCCCCAAACCCTAAACCCGAACCCCCAAAGCCTAAACCCTAAACCCTAAACCCTAAACCCTAGCTGTGCTGCGGGGCCACAGGCTGCTGTGTCTGCTAATGGTGGCCGCCGAGGCCCCTCGGGTGCTGCCCATATACTCTGGAGAAGAGTGTTTAGAAGGGAGGTTTGGGTTTTTGACAAATGCTTTTTCTCGAGCAGTGGTTTATTTCTACCTCGGTAAACCCTAAACCCTAAACCCTAAACCCTAAACCCTAAACCCTAGGGGGGCAGGCGCAGGGGCCGGAAAGCTCCCGATGCGCTTTGAAACGCCGATTCCAGGTCCGCACAATCCCTAAACCCTAAACCCTAAACCCTTATTGTTGTTGTGAATTCAGGACTCTCGTGCATACCCCTGGTATGGCTGAGTGTTCTCTGCTACATCACTGGTACGTCTCCAAACCCTAAACCCTAAGCCCCAAACCCTAAACCCTAAACCCTGAAGAATTGCACCTAGGGCCTCCTGACTTTGGCGTGGAGCGAGGGTTTAGAATGCTGGGCTTTGGGGCTCCGAACACTGGGCCTTAGGCCTCAGGCCCTAGGGTTTAGGGTTTAGGGTTTAGGGTTTAGGGTTTGGGTGTGCTGCAGCGCCGCTGTTGCTGGCGGCCGGCGTCGTGACGATCATCTTCCGGCGGAGGCAGATAGTAAGGAGATAAATAAATAAATAATTTAATTAAATTAATTATTTTAATTAATTAATTAAATTAATAAAATAATTAATTAAATGATAAATAAATGGTAATGGAGTCATTGGTCTCAATGCGAGAAAGAAAGAAGAAGTTTTCTGCCTTTTGCGCCGCAGCCTCCCGAAGGAGAAATCCTCCCCAGCTTCTAACCCTAAACCCTAAACCCTAAACCC
>NW_013544123.1:0-2329 GCF_000499545.2 Eimeria tenella
GCTGCTGCTTTAAGTGCTCCAGCGAAAAGACAATGATTTAAAAAGCGGCAGTTGCTGCTGGCGCTCCTGCAGCACGGAGCTGCAGCAGCACGCGGCGGATGCCGCAAGTTTGTGAACAGCAGCTGCAGCAGCAGCGTAGCTGCAGCAGCAGCAACGGAGCTGCTGCTGCAGCAGCGCCTTAGCTGCTGCGTGAGGCTCTGTTCGCAGCCGCATTGCGGCCTTTATAGATGAAAATGGCCTTGCCGCTGCTGCTGCCTCAGCAGCAGCAGCAGCAGATGGTGCAGCAGCAGCTAGGTGCTTCTGCTACGCCAGTGTGCACGCATGTAGGTGCATTTAGCTAAAGAATTTGCCGCAGCAAGCTGCTGCAGCTGCTGCAGCTGCTGCAGCATGTGCCTGCCTCAGCAGCGAGCTGCTGCTGCTGCTGCTACGAGCGCCTGCCGCTGCAGCTGCGCTGCGGCCCCCGGCTTCGCAGACCGCGGCCGTTGCTTCTGCTGCTTCGCAGCAGCAGCAACAGCAGCAGCAGCAGCAGCAGCAGCTAATCGTCATTAGTGTCTGCCCATTTGAACCACCATCTTCTCAATTTGTCGCAGAACTCTTTAGGGTTTAGAGTAACAGTGTAGAAGTCTGCTGCATCGCGGTGTACAGACACCTCGTAGGCCCGCATGCTGCCGCAGCGGTCAACTTGCCATTCTTCCCGCCGCAGCAGCTCCCCCAAGCTGCTGCTGCTGCTGCTGCTGCTGCTGCTGAGGCGCAGCAGCAGCGTCTTGGCGGTCTCCTTCGCGCGGGCGAAGGCGCCGTCGGCGGCGGCGGCGCGCTGCTGCTGCTGCTGCAGCCGCTGCTGCTGCTGCTGCTGCTGCTGCTGCCTGTCGAAGGTCACTGCAGCAGCAGCAAGAAAACGGCTGCCTCTGCAGCTCCGCAGCGTCTGCACTTCCACATTTTGAATTTGGAAAAGGGCCTGGCGGAAGAGGGCTTCTCTTATGCTGTTGCTGACTGCAGCTGCGCGCTGCGCGTACAAACTGCCGCTGCTACTGCTGCTGCTGCTGCTGCTGCTGTTGCTGCTGCCGGTGATGCGGCGGGAAGCTGTGGTGGTGGTGCTGCTGGGAGTCGCCAGCAGCAGGCGAGGGGTCGCGTCGAGGCCTGTGAAGACGAAGTCAGGGCACTTCAAGGGTCCTGCTGCTGCTGCTTGCTGCTGCTGCTGCTGCTGCTGCTTTTGCTGCTGTTGTTGCTCTGGCTGCGCCTGAGGCTCCTCAGGCCCGTCAAATGCAGCGCGAAGCCACTCGGGCGTGCGGCAAGCAGGGAACTCCATCGCCGCGGTTTCCGCTGCTGCTGCAGCTGCTGCTGCTGCTGCTGCTGCTACTGCTGCAGCAACTGCTGCTGCAGCTGCTGCTGCTACTGCTGCAGCAGCTGCTGCTGCAGCTGCCACCACTGCAGCTGGTGCAGCAGCAGTAGCAACAGTTGCTGCTTCTGTGGCTCCAGGAGCTAAAGTGGCAATTGTTGCTGCTGCTGCTGCTGCTGACCGAGCTAGTCGGCTGCGATCCTACAACCCGCTATTTGTACCGCAGCCAAGCCCTAAACCCTAAACCCTAAACCCTAAACCCTAGCAAATTAAAATGCAATTGGCTTTACTCTTCATTCACATTAAAGAGCGAAGGCTTTCGTGGAGAGCTGTTACAGTACTTACAGCTGCAGCAAACCTGCATGCAACGAGCAGCAGTAGCAGCAGCAGCAGCAGCCGCTGCTGCAGCCCCACACGCTGCATCACTTTTTAGCCAATCTTCTTCTCCAATGCAAGAAGTTTCTTTTTATTTTTTTGCATTAGGGGAGAATTTCATCTGAAGCTGCTTAAACCAACACAAGCAGCAGCAGCAGCAGCAGCAGAAAAAAGGGCAGCAGCAGCAGAAACGGGCAGCAGCAAGAGTACGTTGGCCTCTTCTTAGGTCTCCATTCAAACACTTCTCCTAGGGCTTCCAGGAGCAGCAGCAGCCGCAGAAGAAGCAGCAGCAACGGCGGTAGCAGCAACAGCAGCAGCAGCAACAGCTGCAGCAGCAGCAGAGGGAGGCAGCGGCAACACGAGTTGCCGAGGGGGTCGCCACCCGCCCAGCAGCAGCAGTTGCACTGGCAGCAGCCTCGACGAGACAGCAGCTATTCAAGATGTTCAGCAGCAGCAGGAGCAGCAGCAGCGGCGGCAGCAGCAGCAGCAACAGCAGCAGCAGCGAGAATACGGCCACGCTGCAGGATGCGCAGCAGCTGCTGAGCTTTATGGTCCTTAGCGTATTGAATGAGGTGAGCCGAGGGTTTAGGGCTTAGGGTTTAGGGTTTAGGGTTTAGG
>NW_013544124.1:0-1803 GCF_000499545.2 Eimeria tenella
TGGTTGAACGTCGGCAAGGGAACGCAAAACAGCATCGTGCAGCAGCCGATTTGCTGCAAGCTGAAATTCGCCAGCTGCTTTGGCACCTTAGCCGTGTTAGTAAAGACGCTTTCAGCACGCTATTTCACAGCATGACCAGTCAACTCGCCGTTCACCCCCGAAACAGAGGACAAAATGGTGCTGAGTGACTCGCGATGCTGGGCTTATTCGCCACGAAGAAGCGGCAAGGCGAACAACCGCCTGTTGTGGACGGCAGCCAATCCACTTGCTTGCCATGTAGGCGCGCTTCCCCTCCTCTGCGGCTTGTCTACAATGCTTCAATGCCTGTTTCTGGGAGGCTGCATAGTTCAATCATAGCCAAACGCTGCCTTTCAAACGCCACGAGTCCACGAACTACGCTCACCGTCTAATTCAACGCACAGGCCATCCTCGCCCCAAATAGCATACAAGTACATTTCAGTCTTAAAAACTGGATTTCCAGTGTCCACGCGACTGGCCCATGCCGGACTCACTTGAATGACCTGCAGTCAACTGCGTACACCCCGCAAATGCCTCATGCACAAAATGCATTGAATACGAATGGGGAAAGGAGGGATCCGTCATCCTCTGTTTCTTTCAAGCCTCTATCGACGCAGCCGTGGAACAGCTCTATTGTTGCAGGGACACGTCAACCCCAGGGCCCATTCCTACCTAGTCCGGTCGCATCCACTGGTAGCTGCTTAACACACAAATCAATTGGCCATACAACTCAAGCACGCCAATCACGCACACACCAAACGCTGCGAAGTCCGCGTCCTACGACGTGGAAACCAAAGGTATTACGCACGCCTCAGACTCTACAAAGTCCGCGTGGTACGACTTGAAAACCAAAGGTAACTGCGCACCGTCTATAGAGAATGGATGGGTCAGCACTAAAGCTGCACTGTGAGGTCCAAATAGGCGACAATTTGTTGTCTTCTCGAATCTCTACAAAACCAAGTCCTAAACCACTGAACAGCATATGAAACATCGGTCATGTACTCTTTGAGGTCAAAGCAGAAATATACAGCAGCATTGCGCAAACATAAGCGATGCCAACTAGGGCGCTAGCTGATTCACGCACTAGCATGCTAGTTACTTCAGTAGTTGAGCACTTGACACGCTGGCGTGTAGGCATCCTATGACCATATAATAGAAGCGCGCAGCAGGTGTTGCCAGTTGCAAAGTACTAAGCTCATTCATTGTCAGTCTGCTGTTAGCATGACTCACGCGTAACCACATGGCAAAAGCAGTACGCCATTGTTTCGCCTGTGTGTAGCTGGCCCCAGCTAACAGTGTCGCGTGCATCGTAGCCAGTGCCCCAGCGAAATCATTGCACCAGTATTCTCAGCGTTGCCAACAGTTAATTTCTGCCTCCAAGAATTGCGGTTTCTTTTCTCACGTCCTGTGTTCAAATGCAAGACAAAAATATTGAGTGAGTCCACAACGGACGCCACGCGCGACATGACACGGCAGCGTTCGTTGGTTCCGCTCAGTGTTTCTCCTAGGGAGCCTCTGCTTGTGCAGCTTAATCACGCCCAATAGTAACTTGCAGTTGAGCAGCCCACCAAATCTGCTCTCGCTCCCTGTGAGCGTCGATGTCTCCAGCGCAGTCTGCAAAGTGCAACAAGCTGCTAGAGAGCAAGGTTCGGCAGCTGTGGCGGATTGCGTGTGGCACCTCTTCGCTTATTGCTTCCGCCGCATCAGCATGCTTTAAGAATGTCTCCACTTCAGAGACCCGCAAGACCAGCACCAAATTTGTGCATTGAAACGCCGCCTTGTAGC
>NW_013544125.1:0-1798 GCF_000499545.2 Eimeria tenella
AGCAAATCGGCATAAGGAAGTGACACCAGCTGTGCTGCTGCTGTCTCCGAAACTGCTGCAACAAACGCGGAGTGTATGTACACCCGAGCGACCTGCAGCAGCAGCAAGCAGCAGCAAGCAGCAGCAAGCAGCAGCAAGCAGCAGCAAGCAGCAGCAAGCAGCAGCAAGCAGCAGCAAGCAGCAGCAAGCAGCAGCAAGCAGCAGCAAATTGGACATATGAGCAGCAAAAGAATTAAAATTTTATTTTTGCTGTTTATTTTTTCTGTCAATTACTTTTGTAATTTACTATCATTATTATTTTTTACCTTTATTTTTGACTTTTATTTTTGTTTTTTATCATTTGCTTATTTTTTCGTTTATTTATCATATATTATTGATTTATTTATTCATTTATTTATTTTTATTCGTTCATTTACATATTTGTTTATTTATTTTTATTTTTATTTTTTATTTCAGAGTTTGTGCAGAAATTTGAGCTTTTCCGCATTTTAATTTGAATTTAAACTCAAAGAATAGAAAATTAAATTCAAATTCTAATTTGATTTTAAATTGATTGGAAATTTATGTCAAAATGGAAGTGGAAAGCTGCGCCGCTTTTGCTGCAGCAACTCTGCTGCTGGTGCTGCTGCTGCGGCTGCTGCTGCAGCTTTTTTATTTGTTGCTGCGTTTTGCTGCTGCTGTTTCGCTCCCCTGCAGCATAGGGCTTAGGGTTTAGGGTCTAGGGTTTACAGGCCAGGGTTTAGGCGCTAGGGTTTAGGGGCTAGGGTTTAGAGTTTAGCATTTACGCGCTAGGGTTTAGGGCGTTGGGGATAGGGTTTAGGGTTTAGGGCTTGGGTGCTAGGGTTTAGGGTTTAGGGTTTAGAAGAAATAAAAGAGAAGCAAACTGACCTCAACAAGATCTGCTGCAGCAATTGAGCCGAGAGCAGCAGAAAGGCAGGGCCACAGCTGCAGCAGCAGCAGCATCAGATCGTTCCGCAGCAGCAGCAGCTGCGGCTGCTGCTGCTGCTGCAGCTGCAGATACACCCCAAAGCCCGCAGCACCGCATGCATGCAGCGCAGCACTAAATGGAAATAAAGAAATTATAAATAAATAAACATAAATAAATGTAAATAAATATAACTAAATATAATTAAGTTAAATAGAAACAAATATGAATAAATGGGGACCAACTTGAACAAGCAAATACACAAACTGACATGTACATACACCCGAAAAACTGAAAAAATCAAAAAATAAAAAAAACAAAAAACGAAAACAAATAAAAATAAATTGAAATAAACTAAAATGAATTAAAATAAGTAAAAATGAATAAAAATAAATAGAAATAAATCATATAAATTAATTCAACTAGTGCTGCTCAAATGAAGAATTCAAATGAAATTTAAATAATCAAAAATGCAAAAACCGGAAATTCAAAGATTAAAATTAAAGTCCAAAAGCACAACAAAAAGAGCAGCAAGAGCCATCAAAAATGAAACCAAAATGCCATTTTAGTGCATTAAATTCCATATAAAGCCCTGCAGCAGCAGCAGCAGCAGCAGCAGTAGCAGCAGCAGCAGCACGGGGGCCCCACCTGCAGCTGGCGAATACCTCGCAGCAGCAGCAGCGCCTCGGGGGCCCCCAGCGGCTCCGCCCGCAGCCGCATCGCCTCCAGAGCTTGCTGCATCAGCAGCACCGAAAGGCCCTGCAGCAAGGCAGCAGCAGCAGCAGCAGCAGCAGCAGATGCAGCTAGCCGCGTGTGCTGCAGCAGCAGTGCCAAGGCGGCTGAACTCAGAAAGAAGGCCTCTCTGCAGCTAGT
>NW_013544126.1:0-1798 GCF_000499545.2 Eimeria tenella
GGTTCGCTGGAAGGAAAGGCAATTTACTCCTCTACGCGCCTGTTCGATAACGTATGTGCGCGGCAACTAGGCTTTGCTCGTCAGCCGCTGTGCACACAACATTCCTTTCACGCCAACACTGCTTCGCATGTGAATGGACGCTCTCGGTGGTGCGTGATGAAATCCCCATCTTGGGCGCCGCAGTTGTCTCAGTAGTTCCCGAGTTGTGAGGTGCCATTCCACATTTCATACACATATGCTCTGCTCATGCAACGTTTCCCCCACATCCCTGCAGTCAAAAGTGCAAAACAACAACTGACGCTGCATTGTAAACGAAGCGCTTTGTCGGCTCGTCAAGACCAAAAGCACACGTCGTTGCCTCTACCTATTCGACGCTTCACAGAGAGGTTGAGAACACACCAGTCGTCATTGGACGCATTGCAGCCAAGCGCTTTTCGACGAAACACGCAAATCGCGTAACAAACTGCACAGAATCCCACATCATGGCAACACGTCAATTGCTCACATGGCAGGTCCACGAGTTGCACATGCGAAGACCAGCTAGCTTGTGCGACAGGCCACGCCAGGCCCATAACTGACACAGTAACTTTGTTCCAAGCAACAGCAGGAAGGAAGGCTCCGACCCGACCGACAACACCGGTAGAGACGCTTCGCTTTCGACGCGACACCTACTCCCTGCCAAACCGTACATGCGCTAGAAAAACCAACAGCTTACTGGTGGAATCGAAACACATGGGCACGCACGACAGCCACCACCGCCGCCAAAGACTATTCAACATTTGTTCAACAGACTGCGCCTCGACATTTGCTTTGCAGCGTGCGCATCAAGCATGTCGGCTGGTTCGCTGGAAGGAAACGCAATTTACTCCTCTACGCGCCTGTTCGATAACGTATGTGCGCGGCACCTAGGCTTTGCTCGTCAGCCGCTGTGCACACAACATTCCTTTCACGCCAACACTGCTTCGCATGTGAATGGACGCTCTCGGTGGTGCGTGATGAAATCCCCATCTTGGGCGCCGCAGTTGTCTCAGTAGTTCCCGAGTTGTGAGGTGCCATTCCACATTTCATACACATATGCTCTGCTCATGCAACGTTTCCCCCACATCCCTGCAGTCAAAAGTGCAAAACAACAACTGACGCTGCATTGTAAACGAAGCGCTTTGTCGGCTCGTCAAGACCAAAAGCACACGTCGTTGCCTCTACCTATTCGACGCTTCACAGAGAGGTTGAGAACACACCAGTCGTCATTGGACGCATTGCAGCCAAGCGCTTTTCGACGAAACACGCAAATCGCGTAACAAACTGCACAGAATCCCACATCATGGCAACACGTCAATTGCCCACATGGCAGGTCCACGAGTTGCACGTGCGAAGACCAGCTAGCTTGTGCGACAGGCCACGCCAGGCCCATAACTGACACAGTAACTTTGTTCCAAGCAACAGCAGGAAGGAAGGCTCCGACCCGACCGACAAAACCGGTAGAGACGCTTCGCTTTCGACGCGACACCTACTCCCTGCCAAACCGTACATGCGCTAGAAAAACCAACAGCTTACTGGTGGAATCGAAACACATGGGCACGCACGACAGCCACAACCGCCGCCAAAGACTATTCAACATTTGTTCAACAGACTGCGCCTCGACATTTGCTTTGCAGCGTGCGCATCAAGCATGTCGGCTGGTTCGCTGGAAGGAAACGCAATTTACTCCTCTACGCGCCTGTTCGATAACGTATGTGCGCGGCACCTAGGCTTTGCTCGTCAGCCGCTGTGCACACAACATCATTTCACGCCAACACTG
>NW_013544127.1:0-1784 GCF_000499545.2 Eimeria tenella
GTGTCGAATTGCTCCGTACTATGGCTCCTATAAGTTCTTCTGGTATATCTTCATAGTGGGCAAGAAGTTGCTTGGTATCTTTAGGAAGACAATAGCCACCATAGCCGAAGGAAGGATTGTTGTAGTGCGAACCAATACGGGGATCCAAACCAACTCCATCAATAATAGCTTGAGTGTCTAGCCCCTTCATCTCAGAATAAGTATCCAGCTCATTAAAATAAGAAACACGCAAAGCAAGGTAAGTATTTGCAAAAAGCTTGACCGCCTCAGCTTCAGTAAAGCCCATGTATAATGTATCAATGTTTTCTTTTAAAGCGCCTTCTTGGAGCAATCTCGCAAATGTCTCAGCAGCACTTACCAAGCGTTCATTATTTTTATCTGTCCCTAAAATAATACGGCTGGGATATAAGTTATCGTAAAGCGCCTTTGACTCACGCAAAAATTCAGGACTAAATAAGATATTTTCAGTCTGAAATTTCTTTCGAGCTGACTCTGTATAACCAACTGGAACTGTACTTTTAATGACCATGATGGCATCTGGATTATATTTAAGCGCCGTTTCAATGACAGACTCTACAGCAGAAGTGTCAAAAAAGTTCTTCTTTGGATCATAGTTAGTTGGAGCTGCAATCACAACAAAATCCGCATCTTGATATGCTTCTTTTGCATCCAATGTAGCCACTAAATTTAAATCCTTTTTTGCCAGATATTTCTCTATATAGTCATCTTGAATAGGTGACTTTCTTTGATTAATTAATTCGACCTTCTCAGGAATAATGTCCACCGCCATTACTTGATGTTGTTGAGACAATAAAACTGCAATGGATAGACCAACATATCCCGTACCTGCTACTGCTATTTTCACATTTTTCTCCTTTCAATACTCGTACTTATTGGTTCTTATGTTAGAAACTTTTTTAATTCACCAATAATACTCTTTATTTCTTTATAAAATAACATAACTAATAATAAGAATAACACAACTTGTATAGGATAAAGAATATAACTATTTTCCAACCATAAGACTATTGACTGAAAAATAAGCAATACATAGGAAAATACATCTCTTCTAATAAAAATTTTTAACTTTATATATTTTCTCATTGTATGAACACGTATTATCCAAACAACAAAGTAAGATATCATAGTGGCAATAGCAGCACCTATAGCTCCATAATAATATACAAAAACAAATGTGAAAATAATATTCACTATCGCTCCTACTAAGGTTGACTGACTATATATTTTTGAATCTTTAACCGCGGAAAAAATTCCACCAGCAAATCCTGAAATAGCTCCAAAAACATTTGCAATTAGTAAAAACGGAACAAACTTCCAAGCATCATAAAATTCATTCATATATAGAAACTTAGCAAGTATTTTACTACAAGAAATTAGTAGCCCGGAAATTAATACCATAATCATGTTATACTTATTATAAACTTGAGAAAAGAAATATTCACTATCTTCATCACGATAAGACTTTACAGATGATAATATCCACGCTTGGTTAAATATATTTGCAAAAATATTTAAAATTGATGGGATTTTATAACCAACTGAATAGATGCCATTCACCGCTACACCACAAAATGCAATAACTACGTATCTATCTATTGCATTATTAATCCACCAACCTAATGAATTTAAGATTAAGGGAATACTGTAACTAACAAGTCTTTGCTGTAACTTTTTATTCTGAAGGCTAGTGTACTTAATGTTATATTGAGATATCTTATATATCAAGTATAAACTAGGTAGCACCAAACCCAATATATTAGACC
>NW_013544129.1:0-1957 GCF_000499545.2 Eimeria tenella
AGCCCCAAAGACTGCTGAGCAGCAGCAGCAGAGCTGCCTCGCCAGCATCAAGGGCTGCTGCAGCAGTAGCAGCTTTTGCCGCTGCAGCAGCAGCAAAAGCTTCTGCTGCTCATTCAACCAGAGCTGGGTGACCGCAGCAGCAGATTCAGCGTCTGCTGCGCTGCTGCTGGCAGCTGCTGCCAGACACTGGGAAGATCCGTCCGCATATAGCTGCAGCACACGGAGCAGCACCAAGCCCACCGGAAATATGAGCCGCAGCAGCAACTGCAGCAGCCGCTGTTGCGGCGGCGGCAGCTGCTGCAGCTGCAGCAGCGATAGTAGCAGCAGCAGCTGCTGCTGCTGCAGTAGCGACAGTGACGCAATAGCAGCAGGCGCAGCAGAAGCTGCAGCGAAGTAGCGCCAGCAGCAGGTCTAGCAGCACTTGAACACTGAGAACTAACTAGCTAGGGTTTAGGAATTAGGGTTTAGGAATTAGGGTTTAGGGTTTGTAGCTCACCTAATGACGATTGCCAAATGAGCCTTGTCCGCATTTGCTAGGGTTTGGCCCCGACGGGCCTCTGCGAGGCTTCCCAAGGCCCGCAGCAGCCCCTGTACGTGCTCTGCTGCTGCAGCTGCTGCTGCTGTTGCTGCTCCTGGCTGCAGCAGCACAGCCACGTGCCAAGCAGCCACAGAAACGAAATCTCTTTGCTGCAGCTGGAAGTAGTGCGGCATCACTAGCTGCCGCAGCAAGAGGGTCCCTGCAGCAGCAATTTCTCCCAGGACAGCGCCAGCAGCACTGCTGCTGCGTGCTGTTGCAGCAGCAGCTGCTGCTGGGTCGGTGATGTCTCCAGCAGCAAGAGCAGCAAGATGCGACAGAGGGGACGAGACACTTGGGCGCAGCGCCTTATCTGCAGCAGCAGGGGGCCATGTATTGGCAGTCAGAGCATCAGCTGCAGCACGCAGTGCGTCGCACATTAAGCTATGCTGCTGCTGCTGCTGCTGCTGCTGGTTTTGGCTGCTGCTGCCGCGCTGCTGCAGCAGCAGCAAAGCAGCGAGCATGGCATCAGCCCCTCGCTGGAGATACGGCAGAGCTGCAATTCCCTGCAGCAGTTGCAGAAGAGCCTCAATCGAAGCAACCATCACAATCTGCTCTTGCTGCTGCCGCTGCTGCTGCTGCTGCTGCTGCAGCTGCTTCTGCGCCTGCTGCTTGCTGCTCACAAGCTGCAGCAAACCCTGGGACTGGGCCTGCTGCAGCAACGGAAGCAGCTCGGCTGTCCACTCCAGCGCCCGTCGCAAATGAAGCCCCAGGACCTCAGGCCCTCCCTGGGGGACCTCCTGGGGGGCCCCCCGGGGGCCCCCCAGCGGGCCCCCCAGGGGGGCCACCCCGGCATCCCTTTGCTGTGGCCTTTCAGCAGCAGCAGCAGCAGCAGCAGACGCAGGTGAAGAGCTACGGGGACCCCCGGTGTCTGTTTGGCGGAGCAGCTGCTGCGCTGCTGCGTTTCTTGTGAGGCAGCAAATGCATTCTGCGAGACCGGAAAAGTCTGCTGCAGCAGGGTTGCAGACGCGCTGCTGCTGCAGCTGCTGCTGCAGCTGCTGCTGCAGCTCCGCTATTTGCTGCTGCAGCACTCGGATGACAAATGGCAGGTCCAACAGCTGCAGCCGTTGCAGTGGTGCCATCGCTGCAGCTGACAGCTCAGCCTGTACAAGCCACAACAAGAGCAGCAGCAGCAGTAGCAGCAGCACCAGCAGCAGCAGCAAACGCAAACACTAGAAACGACACCCGCTGCAAGTGACTTGAGCATCAGCAGAATTAGCAGCAACGTTTGAAGTGGACAAATTTGCAGCAACAGCATGTACACCGGCAGCGGCAGCAGCAGCAGCCGCAGCAGCAGCAGGTATGTGCCCTTCGGCTTACTCGCTGCAGCAAACTGTCCCTGTGCCTTCGCCAAAGGGTCTCTAGAGCCTCCCGCGATGGGCG
>NW_013544130.1:0-1777 GCF_000499545.2 Eimeria tenella
TTTGGGGCGAGGGATTATTGATGCATCTCCGGTGGCAAAAGGCCATCGGTATCTTGCGTAGATCAGGTAGACTGTGTGATATCTAAATTAGTCGGTATTTCTATTATGGCGCCAAGCGTTATTTCCTTGAGGTCTCATAACTCTTTCTCATTATCTGTTTCTGCATCTTGTATTAAGGTTGCGGATACTCAGGATAAATTGATTGAAGAGTGGCGCGTCGCCAGTGCATCACAAGAGCCAGTTTTATTGCTAGGGGAAGGGAGTAATGTTCTTTTTCTGGAAGATTTTTTAGGCACAATTCTGCTAAATCGGCTTAAAGGCATAGATATTCGCGAAGAAAGCGATGGCTGGTATCTTCATGTTGGCGCTGGTGAAAATTGGCATCAATTAGTTGAATATACGCTTAAATGTGGAATTACTGGGTTAGAAAATTTGGCGCTAATTCCCGGATGTGTGGGGTCTGCACCTATACAGAATATTGGTGCGTATGGTATCGAATTACAACATGTCTGTGATTATGTTGAGTTATTGGATCTGACCGAAGGTAAAACTATACATCTTACCACTGAAGAATGCCAATTCGGTTACCGTGAAAGTATATTTAAGCATCAATATCGTTATGGGTTTGCAATTACCGCAGTGGGGATTTTTTTAAAAAAAGAGTGGAATCCGGTACTGAACTACGGTGATTTGGCAAAATTGAATCCTGCGACAGTTACGCCACAGCAGGTATTTGATTCTGTATGTCATATGCGCCGAAGCAAGCTCCCTGATCCTGTCGTGACAGGTAATGCAGGTAGCTTTTTCAAAAATCCGATAGTTACAAAACAGCATGCTGACAGTATTTTACGAGAGTACCCAAATATGCCCCAGTATTTACAAGCTGACGGGAATGTTAAATTGGCAGCTGGATGGTTAATTGATCAGTGCAAGCTTAAAGGATTTCAACTCGGTGGTGCTGCTGTTCACGAGCAACAGGCATTAGTTCTGATCAATAAAAGTAATGCAAAAGGTTCAGATATTGTCGAATTAGCTCGTTATGTCCGCAATCAGGTCGCTGCAAAGTTCTCTATACAGCTGGAACCTGAAGTCCGTTTTATTGCTGCGCATGGCGAGGTCAATGCTATCGAGGTATTATCATGAAAGATATTACGGTTCCTCTTAAATTAATTAAGATTCTCTCGGATGGTGATTTTTATTCCGGTGAAGTACTGGGTGAAATGATGGGGATGAGTCGAGCTGCAATTAATAAACATATTCAAACTATACGTGACTGGGGAATTGACGTATTTACCGTAACGGGTAAAGGTTATTCTTTACCCGTTACTATGCAGTTATTAGATGAGGAAATAATCCTTAAGCACTTACCAGAAGGCGGAGTGACGGTTTTACCTGTTGTTGATTCTACTAATCAGTACATTTTAGAACGACTGGACACGTTATCCTCCGGTGATGCTTGTCTTGCCGAATATCAGCAATCTGGCCGTGGTCGTCGGGGCCGACAATGGTTTTCACCCTTTGGTGCGAATTTATATTTGTCCTTATATTGGCGCCTAGAGCAGGGACCTGCAGCGGCTGTTGGAGTCAGTCTGGTAATCGGTATCGTAATGGCTGAGGTGTTACATAAGCTTGGTGCTGACGGTGTGCGGGTCAAATGGCCCAATGACTTATACCTAAAGGATCGAAAATTAGCCGGTATTCTTGTCGAGCTTACCGGGAAAACAGGTGATGCTGCTAATTTGGTAATTGGAGCGGGTATAAATTTACAAATGAGAGA